>NW_024081773.1:0-25959 GCF_003009895.1 Hyaena hyaena | reverse complement strand
AGAGACAGCGCGAGCAGGGGAGGGTCAGAGAGGGAGTCACAGACTGAAACAGGCTCCAGGCTCCGAGCTGGCAGTCAGCACAGAGCCCGACGCGGGGCTCGAACCCACGAACCGCGAGATCATGACCTAAGCGAAAGTCGGAAGCTCAACCGACTAAGCCACCCAGGCGCCCCTAGTTATTGCTTTCAACATCAGCCGCCACACCAGTGATAGTGGTGGGCAGCTCCCTGAGCATGGCTGTAATTCTGTGAGCCATTCCTATGTGGTTCCTGGTTACGGTTTAAATTTAAACATGCCTGTTACTATTCAGAACACTTTGTCATTTACCAATAGTAAATTGATTATCAGAGGATTATCTACAGAATGATTTGACTGTGCTGAACATGCCTCCTGCCGGACAGGGTGCCTATATCCCGAGCATGGAAGGCCATAGGAACATGCCAATCCCATCCACCCCACGAGACATTACAGAGTTCGACCGAATGAGCTAGTCAGCTGTAACCCACTGCTTTGCAAATTTACTAGTCGTTGGCCTAGACTGAGCAAATCAGGCATTTTTTTTTAACCTGATAACAATAGGAATTTTCATCTATTTTTGAATTCTTGTAATTTAAAGTCGGAAATATTATTTGAGATCACAAATATTTTTAAATGTGCTGCTTATCAATTTGTTTAAAAGAGGCCACTCTCTCCTCTTTCTTTCTTGCGTCACTTGCTATTCAAATACCACCAACTATAACCATTTTTTGCTGTAAAGAGATCATGAAATCACTTCATGCATTTGTGACTAAAGAGAAGCAAACCAGCACCACTATTTTATGGCTTCAATTTCATAAAAGGAGAGACTTGAGACTCTGTAGGGCAGAGGTGAAGAACTTCCTTTTCACATACACATATCTTTAGTATCGGCTCTATATCTTACTAAGTTCTCTTCCTATCTCAGAGCATCAGATTCTTATTTGAAAAATGTGGATGCTAATACTCTTGAGACACTTTGATGGAAGCAAAATCATGTTTACCAGCTGTGAAAAAGAAGTGTTGATTAGACTGTAGGTCAGAGGAAGTCCTGGGCATTAGTGACTGGGGTTGCTACTTGTTGAAAGACTCTGGTAAAAGGTGGCAGGACCTAGTAAAGTCAAGTACACATCATCTTAGGACCCAAGAATCTCAGTCAACACCATCAGGGGAAACAGGAGGAAAGAGTGGGTGTGGCCATGGAAACAATGTTCCTAGGGACTTTCTCAGCACATGCCAAGCTGGAGAGCATCTAAATATTCATCACTAATCACCTGGGAAACAAACTGTGGCCTGTCCAGATATTAGCGAAACGGAGTAACTTCAGCATAGGGTGAACTTCGTGTGGGATATTAGCTCTGAAGTTATAAAGAAAACTTCTGAGGTCATAGACACTTTGATGTCTTAATGTGAGTAGTATTTATAGGGGGTTAACACATAGACGATACTTTATCCAGGGGTACGTACATGAAGAATGCAACAGGGCGCCTCGGTGGCTCAGTCAAGTGTCTGACTTCAGCTCAGGTCATGATCTCGAGGTTTGTGGGTTTGAGTCCCACGTCGGGCTCTGTGCTGACAGCTCAGAGCCTGGAGCCTGCTTCAAAATCTGTATCTCCTCCCTCTCTCTCTGACCCTCCCTAAATCATGCTCTGTGATTCTCTCTCTCAAAAATAAACAAACACTTAAAAAATTTGAAAAAATGAATGCAACTAATTGTTGAGTAAAGCTGATCATCTTATTTATGTAAGTTATGAGTCAATAAAAATTATTTAAAGCAGTTTGCATAAAACCTGTCAAATAGAGATCAGAAGGGACAGTAGCTGTACATCAAAGTAAATGTCACCTCAAGCATTTAAAAATCAATTGCCAATTACATTTAGATAAAAATGAACATAAACTAGTCAGAGAAAGATAAATTTTAATAACTTGGTAATTGGCCAAATGTTCTGTAAGCTATATTTCACGAATGGATATTTTGAATATCATCTGCACACTGATAAAATATGACACAATTTAGATGGCAGTAAATACCTGCATATTTAGATAAAGGTCAGAAAATTTAAGAGAAAAGTAATTTATCATCCATCAGGGAGATGAATGAGATGCTTGATGAACTTTTTCAGGGCCAAAAGCATAAGATTTAATATGCTACATATAACATGCATTACTCTCTATAAAATAGTTGACCCTCTTATCAAATCACACTAAATTCTCCCATTATTTTCTGACACTAATAGAAATAAAGAGCAGATGCAATCTGTTGCACGTATACTGCATTTGATAAACCTATTTTGACAGATGTCTAGAACAATATTCCTCCTCCAGAAAAAAAGTTTTTTTTTTTTTTTTTTTTTTAGAAAATTGGAATACTGTTACTTTCACATTTCAAGCCAGATTTATAGTAATTAACATGTGGACAAAACAGATCTATTGAGGTATGTTTTATGCTTTGATCCAATCTTGCATTAAACTTCTCAGATTGGAGACTCTAATTTTTCATTCACTGCTGAACATTATGTCTTCATTAGAACTTCAGACTAAACTTTTATTTTTTTTGACATATAATGTTAGTTCTAGTCAAATGCACTGCTTTATGCTCTCACTGTCCGTTCTCCCTGCACCTTCCCAGGTCCAGATAGAGATACTATTCACTTAGACATCACTTACGTCCCTGGACTAATTAGCTACAACCGTATTTCTAGTACAATTATTTGACATTTATCTATTATTGGGAGACAGAGACAGATTGTAAGTGGGGGAGGGGGAGAGAGAAAGAAACAGAGTGTGAGCAGGGAAGGAAGGGGCAGAGAGAGAGGAAGGCGCAGAATCTGAAGCATCTCCAGGCTCTGAGCTGTCAGCACGGAGCCTGACACAGGGCTCTAACTCACAAACCATGGGATCATGACCTGAGCCAAAGTCGGACCCTCAACCCACTGAGCCACCCAGGCCCCTTTACATCTATATTTCTAATGAATGTTAGTTTCCACGTATTTTAACACATATTTTCTTTTTAGTTTTTCTAGCATCCCATTCTCATTTTAGGTGATATTTACATTTGATTATCTCAGGGATATTGTCTTAGGGAAGTAACCAAATGATGTGAATAATGAAGCCCCTAGTTTGGTGTCCGATAGATTCAAATCTCCGCCTTCCTACTCACCAGAGGTAGGGCTGAAGAGTGATCTGATCTCTTGTCAGTTTACTTTAATCCCTTTTGAAATAGGAATGATCATACCCATAACGTTAAAGGATGTTTGCAATAATAAAGACTGAATCAGTTGGCTAATTACTGTCACATAATCCCTGAAGAAGTGGCACCTACTTTAACACAGACTCATTCCTTTTTTTTTTTTTTTTTAGTTTCTTAAACACATTTTTTTTTTATTTTTTTTTTTTTACAAATAGTTTATTGTCAAATTAGTTTCTACATAACACTCAGTGCTCATCCCCAAAGTGCCCTCCTTCATGCCCATCCCCCCCTCCCCCCCACATCCATCAGTCCTCAGTTTTTGTCAGCATTCAAGAGTCTCTCATGGTTTGCCTCTCTCCCTTTCCCCCACCATTTCCGCCCTTCTTCTCCCCCTTGTTCCTCCGTCAAGTTCCTCCTAATCCTCCTATACGTGCAAACATATGATATTTGTCCTTCTCTGCCTGACTTATTTCGCTCAGCATAACACCCTCAAGGTCCATCCATGTTGCTACACATGGCCAGATTTCATTGTTTCTCATTGCCATGTAGTATTCCATGGTATAGATAAACCACATCTTCTTGATCCATTCATCTGTTGATGGACACTTAGGCTCTTTCCATGTTTTAGCTATTGTGGAGAGTGCTGCTATGAACATTGGGGTACATGTGCTCCTATGCCTCAGCATTTCTGTATCCCTTGGGTAAATTCCTAGCAGTGCTATTGCTGGGTCATAAGGGAGTTCTATTGTTAGTTTCCTGAGGAACCTCCACACTGTTTTCCAGAGGGGCTGTACCAGTTTACATTCCCACCAACAGTGTAGGAGGGTGCCCGTTTCTCCACATCCTCGCCAGCATCTAGAGTTCTCTGATTTGCTCATTTTAGCCACTCTGACTGGCGTGAGGTGGTATCTCAGTGTGGTTTTGATTTGTATTTCCCTGATGAGGAGGGATGCTGAGCATCGTTTCATGTGTCTGTTGGCCATCTGGATGTCCTCTTTGGAGAAGTGTCTGTTCATGTCTTCTGCCCATTTCTTCACTGGGTTGTTTGTTTTTCGGGCGTGTAGTTTGGTGAGTTCCTTATAGATTCTGGATATTAACCCTTTATCTGATATGTCATTTGCAACTATCTTTTCCCATTCCGTTGGTTGCCTATTAATTTTCTGGGTTGTTTCCTTGGCTGTGCAGAAGCTTTTAATCTTGATGAGGTCCCAACAGTTTATTTTTGCTCTTGATTCCCTTGCTTTTGGGGATGTGTCAAGTAAGAAGTTGCTGCGGTGGAGGTCAAGGAGGTTGTTTCCTGCTTTCTCCTCTAGGGTGTTGATAGTTTCCTGTCTCACGTTCAGGTCCTTTATCCATTTTGAGTTGATTTTTGTGCATGGTGTGAGAAAATGATCTAGTTTCATTCTTCTGCATGTTGCTGTCCAGTTCTCCCAACACCATCTGTTAAAAAGGCTGTCTTTTTTCCATTGGATATTCTTTCCTGCTTTGTCAAAGATCAGTTGGCTGTATACTTTTGGGTCCACTTCTGAGTTCTCAATTCTGTTCCATTGGTCTATGAGAACACAGACTCATTTCTTACACTGCCTTGAAATCTCAGCAAATAGAAAAAAAGCACTCTCAAGCCAAAGATAAACACCTCCACCTTTCATTGTAACTTTTTTGAAGAATTTTCATGGGACACATACTGTTGTGTTTTGTTTTGTTCCCTCTTCTTAGCCTTTCCCAGAACAATGCCATGTTTAAATGAGACAGTAAGTCAGTGCAAATCCCAAGTGTTTGTGGGTATTGAGAAAAACAGTTCATGAAAGCAGAATAGACCTTATTTAAATTATGTTAGCCCTCCAAAGAAATGTTTGGCTATCCAACTGCCATGTGTAGAGAAATGATATCCTAATAGGATAAAGGAGCTGTTTTTTTTTTTTTTTTCTTTTTAATTGTCCTGGCCTGTGGGTGTTCATTTCAATATCTGAGAGATAAGGGGAAAAAAAGGGGGAGCCAGTGCCTCACTTCATTAGCTAATTTACCCACTTCAGCACACCTAGGTTTAAAGACCGATTCCTTCAAAGGCAGGGCTATGCATTTGAACCCTTTATCTCTTCCATAACCAAAACCGCTGGGGAGTTTCGTACAAGACTTTTTATCAGCTGACCTATGTTATGCTACTATTTATAAGAGATTGGGAGAGGGTAAAAACCCAATAGCCTCACTCTGACCTAGAAGACAAAATATCCCTTATAGTCCTTTAGGAACAAAGGAGTGTGTCCTCTCAGATTGGATTTTAAACATCTGGGAAGCGACTCTGAATGTTCCACAGTACCGTGTGCTGTTTTCTGGGTCAATTATTTCTTTAATGTCCTTCCCAACTCTGATCAAGTTTTCTTCCCAATGTGTCTAGTATAGAAATGTGGGAGTTTCAAAGATGAACCCAAAGGAATAATGCTATAGCACATAATTAATCTTCATATCAGGGATTCCTGACCTGCATATTAAGATATTGCCTGCTTTTTTTCACTAGTCATTTTTTCTTGGTAAAAAGCAAACAAAATCAATTCTGTATCTTATCGATAAGAGAAACCCCCATCTCTTCTTTTCCTTCATGCTCTATATATGTATCAAATGTGTTTTATGTACACATATGATGTGGGGAAAAAGGCAGAAGAAAAAAATTAAAGTTCTGTACAACTCACAGCCCATTGACAAATCCTTGAGAAAGAATGAGTGACCACCTTCTAGGAACTCAGCTGCCTCGATGCTGGCACTCTGCTGAGGGCAAAGGGCAATCAGGTTACCACTAGCCTGACCTCTAGGGCACTGTAAGTCTCCTTTAACATATAAAAATTCCTATGGAAACTTCCTTGGTCTCTACTCACCCAAATTATATGTGGCCTGCTGATATACATGTGAAGGGTCTCATGACAGCTTTTACTAGACAGTAACAAATGACCTTTTCCAACGGCAGCTAGCCCCTCAAGGTCCTTGAAACCTTGCTTCCAAATTCCTTGGAGACTTAACCCTGTCCCTGACCCCATCCCAACCTGAAGGTATATAATCAGCCACTCCTCATGACCCCAGCACAGCTCTTTCTACCCACAGGTCCTGGCCCTGTGCTTTCATAAAACCACCTTGTTGCATCGAAGATGCCTCAAGAGCTCTTTGACTTTCACTCCTGAACCCCGCCATTTTCACATCACATATACACATATTTTTATCATAGTGTGTAAGAGCACAGATGAGAAAACAGACATGAAATACACCTGCATAGATTCATTATCCATCCTCTCAGAATAACTGCACTCTCTTGATAACTCCAAAGACACTTTAAAAAAACGTAAACACTGACTGGGAATATTTAGGATACATTCTTACCAAGGTATTTGCTGCTTTGGGTGTGAAAAGGTGCCCTCACACTGAGCACGCTGGGCCCCAGAGAGCAACTCTCACCTTGAACGGGCTTCCCTCATGGTTAGGTCAGAAATTCTAGAGCACTCATGTTCATATTAGGGATAATCAATAGCCACTCACATAAGCACTAATAAAAGAGCAGAACACAGAATCTAGAAAAACAATTTTTACGTGAAACCAGAACAGAACCTGCTCATTCACTTCCACTGTGCTTCGATCTACAGTCTGGTTCAGTATCATAAACACTTTTTGGAATCACTGCCCAAATATGTATGTCCAGTTACAGTTACTTAGAATATAAAATACACAATTATGTGAAAATTAAGGAAGAAAGCTTTGAGATTAGGATTATCTTTGAGATTAGGATTAGGATTATCATTAATAAAACTAATTTTTCACACTTTCTTAGGCCTACTGTGTAACGCCTGTGTATAGGACCTGCTAAGACCTCTAACTAGGGTAATAGTTTCCGTAACGCTCTTCATTTCTCACAGAAGTAAAAAAAGAAAGGCAAATGGCCTAATTTAAATTCAAATTAATAATCCAAGAAATTAAATTCCCATATGCTAAGTTACATGGTCCATCTATGAAGAATGATGTTTTTCCACTTATGTGCATTTCATAATTTTTTATGCTTTCAGTACTTGAGATATTTGTCATGAAGTCTCATGAAATAATCATTAAATAGCTGTTCATCTACATGGAAACCCAAGCAGCTCATTCTCCTGGTTTTTCCCTTCACCTTCCCGTGTGTGTCCCTGAGGTAATGTGGACACACTGAAAGCAGTGTGGCAACTTGATACCCAACTGAGGAAACCCTGGGCTCTCTAAGTGATGACGACACCATAAGCCAATAACCCCAGTGTTGAAAACTCATCAACAGGATCATGTCAGTCCTAGCTAATGTGTGTCACAAGCATGGTAACAGTGTGTCAGGCACTGTGCTAAGTTAATACACACATGTATACACATGTGCTCACACTTGGGCATCATAACATGTTTATGAGCTGGGCACCATCATCTTTACCACCTTAGGGATGAAGGAAATCAGGTCCGCAGCAATCAAGAGCCTTGATGGCTTGTCCCAGAGCTTATATTCACAGAGCAGAGATCTTTACACTGCCTCTAACATGAACTCTTAACCCTTACTTTTTGCTTTTTCTTAATATTTATTTTTGAGAGAGACAGAGACAGAGTCCAAGTGGGGAAGGGAAATAGAGAGAGGGAGACACAGAATCTGAAGCAGCCTCCAGGCTCCTAGCTGTCAGCACAGAGCCTGATGTGGGCCTTGAAGTCATGAACTGCAAGGTCACAACCTGAGTTGAAGTTGGACACCTAACAGACTGAGCCACCCAGGCGCCTCGCTCTGTTCTTTAATAAACTATTAAATTACAATATCCCCCTGGTTTCTGTAACTAACGTTTCTTGCTAAGTATGACAGTAAATAATATCTATGTGATCCCTCCCATGCATCAAGATTGGAAGTAATGCTCAGGAGAAGAGAAGAACTATTAGCAGCAATTTTTACATATAAAGAAACTGAGGCATTGGCAGAGTAAAGCTTCCCCTAAATCACAAAGGTAAAAGGCGATGGGGCCATGGTAATGGACCCAGAGTCTGTGCCACCAATCCCCACCCCCCTCTTCCCAGGCTCGCTTTCAAAGGCAGCTTAGAAGACAGTGTTTGTTCTCAGCTGCATTACTGCCAGGATGGAGATCAGATACATGCAGGAGAGAAATCACTAGCAACACAAGCCGAACGTGATGAACAACAGACAACACGGTGTGGATGAGAAGTCCTGCTGAGACTCAGAGGCGGAAAAACCCGCCCTCTTCCCCACTTTTGCTTCTTTAGAGTCTTTCTCTCACCCTCTTTGTGAATCCATATCCAATGCAACATATGTTAAAAATGCACTATCGACTTGTGCATCCCTGATTAACAAGGCTTCCTTCGCTCTGCTCTGTCTAGCTCTAATTAGCCCACGTGCACAAGACACCCAAGAGGAAAAATGTCTTTTCCCTTATTTTATAAATGTAGGAAAGAGAGAGAGAAATGCACGCAGGATGGGTTTAAACAAAACTGACACCCAAGAGTAAGTAAATTGTCACACATAAAAATGACCAAATTTAACATTTCTGTGTTAGAAAATGGATTCTAGAAATATTCGTGACTTACACAGAATAGGATATTTGCTTTCTCATTTTTTATTATACAATAACAGGTCTGAGTTTCCATTTGAAATAATCCTGGAAATTGCATTTTCTCTCTCACTTTTCTTCATCAGTCATGCTCTTTGCAATTGTTCAGTGTGCACACTGGCTGCACTTCATAGACATGAATTCTTCCTTAATGAAGAGTTATGGCATATCGCAGCAGCAAGGGAAGGAGTCTTGCTTATGAGGGCCATAGTTCATCTGCAGCCCTGGACATCAGTGCCCAGTCGCTAGTGAATCCCCTCCTTTCTTGGTTTTGAGGAATGTGCATTTTGAACCTTATGTTGACATCTGATGGCATCTTTCCTTTCTTCCTTCACATCCCTCATCTCTGCTTTGTTTGTTAACGTGCACATTCACTTCTGACAGCGGTCTCTGTCCCAGGGATGCACTATCCACAGACTAGTTATCAGAGGAGGTGAAATACTGTTACCTCAAAACCAACATGTTACAGTGTAATTAATCTTTTCCTCTAGGGAGACTTTCCCCTGGGGCTTAACACCATTCCTCTAGCTTTTTAATGGACCCATGACCTGACCTCTTTGCCCCCACCAAGGCCTATATCTTGTTTTAAAATTAAGTCTTATTTTCTCTTTCAAAATAGCTCTCAGATTACTTCCTCCTTCTGTATGTTTACTGCCTTCAAGTTCGTCCGCATCCTCATATATTCTCTCTCCATTGTAAAAGCCTCCTGGCTGATTGTAATGAGTATAATGACAGAAAGCTAGTGGATACTCAGTCCCTAATTAGAAAATTCAGGGTTAAATACAACTCTATCACATACTATTACAAGTAGTAAAGTAAAACTACTCCATTGAAGGTAACCTCACTGTGTTTCTATGAACCAAATACATTTGCCAGTAAAGAGAAACTGTGTTGGGTGCCTGAGCAGCACAGCTGGTTATGCAGCCGACTTCGGCTCAGGTCATGATCTCACAGCCTGTGGGTTTGAGCTCTCTATCGAGCTCTGTGCTGACAGCTTTAAGCCTGGAGCCTGCTTCAGATTCTGTGCCTCCCTCTCTCTCTGTACCTCTCCTGCTTATTCTCTCTCTCATAAAATAAACACTCAAAAAAAATTTAAAAAAAAGAAAAAAGAAAAAGTATCTACTAAGGAAACCTGTTGATAAGGACTAGCCAAGTCTTACCAAAGTCAGCCCTACTGTGGATTTATTAATTTGAGATATTCTCGTAGAGATAATAGTGGGGGGTATACAAGAATAGCTACCCTACCTTAAAAAAAAATGCAACAGTGAGTCATGGGCATCTTTGAGAGGGAAGAAAATCACTGCTCCTATTCAAGGAATTCTAGAATCCAGCTGTCTACATTTCTATTTGAATTGGAATTCCTTTGCCTCTAGAAGGTTTTAAAGTAGCTAATCTAGAATGTCCATCTCTTCTTCTACCAAGTGAGACAATTCGTTAAGTAAAAGGAGTAACTACTTCTCAGAGACAAGATTAGAAAAAGTGATTTAGGTTTGAAACATTTCTTTTCAAAAAAGATACCAATTGACACCTTCTTCTGAGCAATATGAGAGCTTTCTTTCCTTAAAAATCAACAGAAAACAATTCTAACTGTACATGAATGTGTAATAACTCCAGAATTCTTATTTCCTGATTTGCTCAATAAGCAGTGTCTTTTGTTCTAAATCACACTTCCCCACACTTGCAGAAGGAAGAGGCCAGGAACTGTAGATGTGACTAATGTTGCTGTCCATCACTCTATAATTCTGTAAGAACTGTGGATCCTTAATAACTACACTGTAGGTTTCAGATGAAGTTGAGTTGTTGTAGATGTCCTTGGCCTTCAATGCAGTTGTTTACATAAGTTTCCGTTTTTAAACTATTTTTTAATTTTTTAAATGTATGTTATGTTTGAGAGACAGACAGACAGACAGAAACAGACAGACATAGCACAAGCTGGGGAGGAGAGCCAGAGAGAGAGGGAGACAGAATCTGAAGCAGGTTTCAGGCTCCAAGCTGTTAGCACAGAACCCGATGTGGTGCTCAAACTCACGGACCATGAAATAATGACCTGAACCTCAGTCGGACACTCAACCGACTGAGCCACCCAGGTGCCCCTCAACTTTGTGAAATAACTATCAATTTGCAGGCAGTTATATGTAATGACACAGAGGATGCCATGCACCCTCCCTTTACCCAGTGGCCCCACTGGTCATACAGTGCAGAGTCACAGTGCAAAACAACACTAAGATATTAACTTCGACAAGATACAGAACTTTTTTTCCTGATATTTGAATTTTTATTTTAAAATTTTATTTTAAAATAGCATAAAATCAATGAAAGACATTCAGTTTTGATTCCAGTTTCCTAAATCAAATTACCATTAAAAGCCTTTTATCTCTTGTTAGGGGTCCCATCATAAAAAAGGTAGAAAGGGCAAATATTTTCCATCATTCAGTTCTACAACTGAAGGGCCCAACTACCTACTGTTTACTCCTAATTGTATTATCTTCTTGAAAGGCTGTATCTGGTTTTAAATTGTCATTCCAGTGAGATAGAATTGTAAGGTACATCTCTTAAGTATCTAACATTTATTTAAATGTACCTAATTGATCTGATATCAAACCTATGTGTCAAATACTTCACTTTTCCCTAAAATTGATGATTATTATATGGAGATAGTGATAAAGGTTATAGGACAACAAATTCATTTTAGTGCACTTATTTTTTTCAAAAGCAAGTCCAACAGCATAAAATTCTTTATAAAGTATCTCATTTTCAGATAGTGTCTTACTTATCTGTAAGTTGTCACAGGAGAGATACAAGTACTACCATCATATGTTACCTTGGATTATTTTTAAAAACAAAGCTTTACAAGGTAACTTAGTATGTGGTACCTTCCAGAAATGATTATAATCCTAACATGTTTACAATTGTTTGGAGAAAGAAAGAAAGAGAGAGGAAGGAAGGAAGAAAGGACTTCATTTGCTATACAATAGTATAATTTAAAATATGGCAATTCTCATTTGAGTATTTTTTATTGTGGTAAAATATATATAACACAAAATTTACCATTTTAGACATTTTTAACATATAGTTTTAAAGGCATTAAGTACATTCATATTATCATGTAACTGTAACCACATCTATCTCCAGAAATTCTGTATTTACAAAATAATAATTTCTCATATATCCATACATATGTATGTAATATATGTAATATATATGTAGTGTGTATGTATGTATATATATACATATATATGTAGTATATACATACCATAGAATATTATGCAGTGCTTAAAAGAAAAAGTTAGAAAAGCTATAGTAATCAAAAGTGTGGTATTGGCACAAAAACAGGCACATAGACCAATGGCACAGAGTCCAGAAATAAACCCACAATTATATGGTCACTTAATCTATGACAAAGGAGGGAAGAATAGCCAATGAAAGAGAAGACAGTCTCTTCAGCAAATGATGTTAGGATCACTGAGGAGCCACATGGCAAACAATGAGCCTGGACCACTTTCCCATAACGTGCACACAAATAAACTCAAAATGCATTAAAGACCTAAATGTGAGACTTAACACCATAAAACTCCTAGAAGAAAACCAAGGTAGTAATCTCTTGGACATCAGCCTTAGCAATACTTTTATGGATCTGTCACCTCAGGCAAAGGGAACAAACACAAAAGCAAATTATTGAACTACATCCAACTAAATAGATTTTGCACAGTGAGAAAACCCATCAACAGGACAAAAGGCAACATACAGAATGATAGAAAATACTTGCAAACAATATATCCAATTAAGGGTTACTATCCAAATTATTTAAAGAAGTCATATAATTTAATACCAAACAAATAATCCAAATAAAAACGGGCAGAGAAGTCAAATAGAGATTTTTCTAAAGAAGACATCCCATGGTCGAGAAACACATGAAAATATGCTCAAAGTCACTCATCATCAGGGAAATGCAAATCGATATCACCTCACACCTGTCAGAGTGGCTGAAATAAACAACTCAGGCAACAACAGATGTTGGTGAAGGTGTGGAGACAGGGGAAGCCTATTGTACTGTTGATGGGAATGCAAATTGGTGCAGCCACTCTGGAAAACAGTATGGAGGTTCCTCAAAAATTCAAAATATAAATACCATGTGATCTAGTAATTGCACTGCTAGGTATCTACACAGAAACAATGAAAACACTATTTCAAAAAGATATTTGTTGCACCCTATGTTTATTACAGCATTATTTACAATAGCCAAGATATGGAAATAGCCTGTATTCATTGATAGATAGATGTAGAAGACGTGGTATTACAATGGAATATTACTCATCCCATAAAAAAGAATGAAATCTTGCCCTTTGTCACAACATCAATGGACCTTATGGATATTATGCTAAGTGAAATCAGTCAGGAAAAGAAAGAAAAAATACTATATGATTTCACTTATATGTGGACTCTTAAAAACTCAAATGAACTAAACAAATTGAAACAGACTCAGAGAGAGGACCCAAACTGGTGGTCGGCAGAGGGGAGGGGTGCGGAGACAGGGGACAATTAGGTAGAGAGGATTAAAAGGTACAAACTTCCAATTATTAAAAAAAAAAAATAAGTCTCAGGGATAAAAACTACCGCACAAGGAAAAGAGTCAATAATACTATAATAACATGTGGTGATAAAAAGTAACTACATTTACCCAGGTGAGCATTTTATAATATAAAGTATAGATTATTAATAGTGTAGAATTATTGAATTCTATATTCAATAGAATACTGAATAGAAAAAAATATTCTACACCTGAACATAACCTAACATTTTTGTGTCAACAATACCTCAGTGAAAAGAAGATATTCTCATGCATGGCACAATATGAAGGCATTATGCTAAGTATGCTTTGCATGTAACTTTTTTAGGAGAACTGCTCTCACCATTGACAATGCAGTAGTCCAGTTTGGATGATTCCTTGGGGAACTGTCTGAAAGATAAGGTGGTTATTTGAGTTTTATTGATATAAGATCCTCTTTTTCTCTTGGGCATTTCAATGACTCACTCTAGGTTTTCAAGATAGCTTTGATTTTAAAGTTCTTTGCCTTGCTTCCATAAATCCACCTATACTCATCAGGTGATACTATGCCATGAATTTTGGTACAGTAATGCAGCCATGTGGGATCTCTGAAAAATTATTTGGTCTTCCTAGCAATTTGACTTTCTGTGTTTAGGCAAAACTGCTAGGTTCTTCATTTCAAGACTCTGAGTGAACTGCATGATGATTTATAAGGAAAAAAGGAGGGGAAACCCCTAAAATAAAAGAAAGTCAATGATCAAGTCCTTTACTTGAGAGATTTAAAAAGAAATGCACGTATAAGTATCTATAACAGTGAGCTGTGTGATATCATGGAGGGCAACAGCGTTGATTTAACAATCAGCAAATCATGGTTAATGTGAACAGTGTTGCAAGAGGCTATGTCCTTCATCACTGTTAAAGCAGCTGATAACAACACCCTAATTATCCTTCACGAAGCCACCTCCCTAGCACCACTCAAGTGGTGCTAGCATGTGGGATCTACCCGCCAGGTCTAGAGGCCACCACGTGACCTACGGGAGATGCAGTGCATACCTATTCAGATGCACAGTAACTGGTTGAGCAACAGATATAATCTACATCCAACCAATGAGGGTCACACAGAAGGAAAGTCATCAGGGAAGCAATACTCTCCCTCCTAGATTGTTGTGCTGGTAGAATATATGTCTGCAAACATCAAAATCCACATTTGCCACATACCACAGGAAAGGTCCTCCCTACTCCCTGAAAACAAAGTCACCGTGTATTAATCAATCATCCCTTTCCCAGAGAATTGGACCTAACAGATTGTTTAATGTGTAAATATAGTATGTACACACACACACACACACACACACACACACACACACACACACAGTTGACCTTTGAACAACACAGGGGTTGGGGTAGCTTGATCCCCAGCCCACTCAAAAATCCATGTATAACTTTTGGCTCCCTGAAACCTTAACTACTGACAGCCTCCTATTGACTAGAAGCCTAACAGATAACATAAGTGGTTGATTATTTCGTGTATCTATTATATACTGTATTGTTATAATAAAGTTATAGAACAGAAAATGTTATGAGAATTATAAGGAAGAGAATGTACCTTTATAGTACTGCCAAAAAGCTGCATATAAGTGTGTCTGCACAGTTCAGACCTGAGTTATCCATGGGTCAACTGGATAGAGAGGAAGATTATAAGAAAAATAAATTATAAGGAAATGGAGTCTGACAAATCCCAACATCTAAAGTCAGCAAGCTGGAGATCCAGGAAAATTGATGGTATAATTTGTATCTTAAACTGAGGCCTGAGAATGAGGACAGCCAATGAAGTTCTAGCCCACAGTCCGGCAGGCTTAAGACTCAAGAAGACCTCATGTTTCAGTCTGGGTCTAAAGACAGGGAAAAATTGAGCTCCAGTTTAGAGGCAGTCAGGAGGAGGAAATTCCTCTTGCTCAGCCTTTATTTTCCCCCCTACTAGGTCTTCACCTAATTGGATGAGGCCCACCACATTAGGGAGAGCAATTTGCTTTAGTCTATCAACTAAATATTAATCTCATCCAAAAGCATCCTCACAGAAACATCCAAATTAATATTGGACCTTGGGTACGTAGTTAAATGATACATAAAATTAACCATCACACACCAGAATCATGTAGAACCTGAAGATGAAGAGAGAGATCACTTAGGGATGACAGAATGCGAACTGTTGCTTTTAGTCATTCCTGAGCCAGCCCTACTTCCATTTAATCATGTGAACCAATTTGAGTTGTATTTCTGTTACTCACCATTGAAAACAAATCAAAACAGAAACCTCAAGCAATGTAGCAGGGAATGTTGCTAATGAATCAGGGATTTTCTAACATTATTTTAAAATCATTTAAAGCCTTTAAGGTATATCCTTGTCCTCATTTACTTCTTCCCCCAGAGACTTTCTCGTAGAGAAGAACATGGAGTTCAAGGTGCTCAAGAGACGCTTGTGAAAGAGTGAATTCCATTGTGTTTTGGCAGAAGAAATAACAAGAACTTTGTTCTAACACAGCTGTTGACTAGGGCGGGTCCACATACTACTGATTCTCTCTGATGAAATTCCAGAGTCAGAAACTTGGGGAAAATATTGTCCAAGGACTTACTCACAAAGATAAGTATTTTCACTTGAAAGAGCTCCTTTTCCTTCTTAGATGATGCCTCTCCAACATTTTGATGGAAAAACTTTTTCTAATCCACTGATAATTGTAACAGGAAAATTGATGTCTGGGCTTCTCAGTGTCCTTATTTGGCAGAATACACGTTTTCCTGTGCTGCCTCTTCAATGCAGTAAAAGTGTTGTTCTCCCCGGGCTCCATAGGACATTCTGAGGTCAGCTCCATGCAGCAATTTCCCTGAAAGGTTTCCTAGGAGTCAGTAGAGAGTTCACCCAACAATGTGAGGTGAATTCCTTCCTGAAGATAATGCTGAGACCACAACAGGGCCCTTTGCTGATCTGGGGACTGAGCAGTCTGCAGGCCTGCGAGCCATGTTCTGGAAGCCATCACTGCTGGGGCTGCTGTTGTTTTGGAAGCAGCTGCTGGGAACGACTGGTCTCACCATCACTCAGAGCCATCGTTAGCTCTCCAGGACAGACGGTGACACGGGGGCCACAGACACACATCTGCCAGGATTTGTGGCTGCCAGAGTGCACACAGCAAACAAAGGCCATGCTTCTGTCCCTCTCACCACACGTGGCAGGTACTGCTCACTCTTTCCTGGTGACTATCATCCACCTCAAGGAGACCCCCTGAAAATCGGTAGAGGAGAATGTCAGGAATGTTTTCTGTCATCTGTCACAGACCAGGGTTGATCCAGAGTGTGCCAGTGTCTACGCTGGGCTTTTCTAGGAAGGCACACTGTGTGCACATTTCCTGGTGACGCTAGGCTGGGCCCCCTTTCAAAGCATCAGTTCTGTTCAGCTGTTCCTCGGGGTTTCCAGATTCTGTAATTCCTTCCACTTCCATGCTTTTCCTCAGCCTTAGGGTGGTTGCTGCTTCCCAGTTTCCTGAGGACTGCTGTAATTCTTACGGTGATACCATTATTCATGGAGCTCTGGTGATGTGTCAGCAGTAAGCATATGAACCTCACGTGTGTGTATCACATAAATGCATATTTAGTCCTTACAGCATTGCTACGTGTTAAGTCCTATTCATATCCATATTCTTGAGATGAGGAAAATAAAGCAAAGTGAGCATATCTGACTTGCTAGGGGTGGAAGGTAAGTCTCATGGAAGCAACACTAAGAGTATTTGTGGACGATATTGAGAAGGAAGTAGAGACTTCTTTGTTCAGTATCTGTAGATCCCTGTCATCAAGAGTCACCTCTTCAGGCAAAACGACCATGGGTGAGATAGTTAGGGGCCTTGATGGTGTAACAGACATGATCTTCCTTCCTTGATGAATAGACGGAGATACTCATTTATTCAGAAAGACCAAGTAGATTGGGCATGTCAGCAACTCTGGAGGGGAAGAGGTGCCCACAGCACCATGCAGCTGGAGACAAAGACATGATCCACATCTAATATAAAGATAAATATTCCCCACTGTAGACAACTGAGTTCTACCCAAAGCTTCTCATTTTTAAAGATCTCTGTTGATTTACTATGGCTTCAAAATAGAGTCGATTGGTAAAATGCAATACATTTAAAAATATCAAAACTATTCCTTGAATCTCAGGAAAATTACTGGCAGTTTGGAAGTGCTTTATCCTTTTAACATTACAAATTCATTCTCAATATCTTCTGTTAGTAACTTTTGAATGAGATGACTAATAATCATTCTTTTACACTTTGCCAGTATAAAATCTTACCAAGAAAAGATTATCATGGAAAGGGATCAATTCAAGGTCTACAAGTCTAAGTTACTGGCTCTAGAAAGTACAAATTTATGAAGACATCATAGCTTCCAAGAGTAAATGGAGTCAGAAGTGTATATCCTTTCACAGACCCCAAAAGATATTGCACAGGATCACTGTGTATCATTTAAGTGTGGTAACAGAAAATTAATAAAACCTCAGATGCTAGCAGTTATAATGTTCAGCATGAATCATCTTTATTTTTTTTTCTTTTTTCACTATTGTTTTAACTGGAGTCTAATTAACATACAGTGTTACATCAGTTTGGGTGTTGAATATGATTCAACAACTCTGCGCATCACTCAGTGCTCATCACGGTACATATGCTCTTTACTGTCCTCAATTTTTACAACTCGATGAAGCAGGTACTGTTACATCCAAATTTTACTAAATAAGAAAAGTGATTTAGAAAAAGCAGGCTGCTGTGAAATGTCACAGAGCTGAAGAATAAGCACATCAGTGAACTCAAACCTAAAACTGTCTCCCACAGGACCCCAGTCTTCCCGCAAATAGCCTGTGGAATTACAGCACCAACAGAATTCCTGTAGAAATGGGGTTTTCTCTCTTGAAACCTCCATCCTCTCTCTGAATAGAGAAGTTGTTGAGATAACACATTCCTCGGATATTCTTAGATCTTATTTCCAAGCAAGAAAACCAGTTAGAACAAATGTTAAGGGATAGAATTTCAATACACAGTACAGAGTATGAAGAGATATGAAAAAGATTTTTTAAACTACATCAGAAACTTTACTTACAGTAAAAATTCATATAATTTTTGACTCAGTATGAAATGCTATTTTTAAAAGCTTAACTAATAAAATATAAGAGAGATCTATAAGGAGCCAGAACTCATTAGAATATACTATATCCAGGGGCGCCTGGGTGGCTTAGTCAGTTAAGCGTCTGACTTTCGCTTAGGTCATGATCTCGCGGTTCGTGGGTTCGAGCCCCGCATCAGGCTCTGTGCTGGTTGCCAGCTCAGAGCCTGGAGCCTGTTTCAGAGTCTGTGACTCCCTCTCTCTCTGATCCTCCCCTGCTCACGCTGTCTCTCTCTCTCTAGAGATAGAGATAGAGATATCTAGAAATAAATAAACACATTAAAAAAAGGAATATGTAGCACACATGATCGTTTGATTATGCATTAATTATAAATTAATAGGGGTTTGTGGATATTTTAAAATATAAAATGTGTGAATTTTCTATTGATGTATATATAGTATAACTGCAGTTTTCATGCAATCTAATAATTAGTGCAATGCAAAAGATAAATAAACATCGAAACATTTTTTCTACAACAATAAGTATATTCTTGCCTTCAATGCTTAATTAGTTCAGACTCACCACCGAATGAGACATAGCATTTTTCCTGATTTCCTACACACAGACACACAGACACAGACACACACACACACACACACACACACACACATGGTGAGGGTATTGCATATGTATTGCTGATTTACCTTCCGAATTTGAAAAGGGCACATTACAAAAGTGTCTTAAATGTGGAGCAAAGTTCGTGATCAAAAATCAACACAAAACAAAATACTGATGCCACAGATTGAAGTGGTTCATCTTTCTTTTTTCCCTACAGATTTCAGCCTCCCAAAAATTTAAAAATTCACTCAAATGTAGATAATCTAAAAATTACATACTCACTTTGTATATTGAGTTGTGACCCAGCTTTGCTCACTAGAGTGACAAATTTTTCTAGTGCTCCCCCCCCCCCCGTATCTCATATGGTGCAACTTGGCAGTTGGGGAAGCCAAACACTGTCATCTGGAAGACTGGTTTTTGACCAGAAACTCCTAGGCCTCTAGTTCTCCTTCAGCCATTTGGTTACTTCACTTCAATTTTGGTACAGGCTCCACCCTAAAATTCTGTGGGTTTAGTGTGTCCAAGGTCAGCCCATGTAAAGTAACTGTTCATTTTCTTCCCACTGTCAAACATGCTGTAATTACTATAAGCACACTTAAGGCTAATACCACAATCATAGCCACATCGTCACAAAGTCACTGTTGCTACTAAAGATGGTAACAACTACATCTAAGTAACTCTTCTCAAGTAATCAAGTATTATTCATATCTTGTTTTTTAAATTGATGTCATTATGGGCATCTGGGTGACTCAGTGGGGTCAGTGTCCGACTTCAGCTCAGGTTATGATCTCACAGTTCGTGGGTTCAGCCCGGCGTCTGCTCTGTGCTGACAGCCAGCTCAGTTTTGGGTTCTGTGTCTCCCTCTCTCTCTGACCCTCCCCTGCTCATGTTGTCTCTCTCTCTCTCTCTCAGAAATAAATAAAAACATTAAAAAAATTAAAAAATTGATGTCTTTAAACTTCTGGGCTGATAGGTTTGTCTAACCACAGTTCGTGTCTGTGATAGTTAATGTTTATGTGTCAAATTGACCCTGTTCATAGATGCACAGATAAATGGTAACATTATTTCTACAAGTGTTTCTGGAGAAGACTAGCATTTGGACTAGTGAGCTGAGGGAAGAAGATACCCCTCCCCAGCATGGATGCACCCATCCAATTCAGCCAGGGCTCTACCAGAACAGAAGGTAGAGGATGGGGGAATTTGCTCTGTTTGAGCCTGGACATCCATCGTCTGCCCTTGGGCATCAGGGATTCTGGTTCTTGGTACCTAGACTATCAGCTCATAGTTCTCAGACCCTTAGATTCCAGCTGAATCCTCTACCAGCTTTCCCATATCTCCAGCTTGCAGATGACCAGATGGTGGAATGCCCAGCCTCCATTATCATATGAATCAATTTTTATCATCAATACCATGCTCACTCTCTAGTTCTGTTTCTCTGGAGAACTCTAACACACTGCCTGAATGGACACAATTTAAACTTTGGAAAATAGGAGATTAGGCTAAAGATAATATAGGTAGATCAATAACTCTTGGCCTTTTAAAAAATCTCATAAACATGACATTTACATTGGATAGACTTGACCAAATCTTTCAGGCTTAGCTCTGTATATATCTGATCTCTTTATATACATAAATATGCATAATATTTTCTCTTGCACTCCCTGAACCCAAGGAACACGTAACAATCCTCATCTAAGTGCCCACCCAGAACTTGTCTGCCATCAGGACTTTGGAATAACACCATTTTGAAAACATCTGCTGTTCACAGAACACTTACTTAGCACCTCCTGCATGCTGGAATGGCTTAGTCATGGCTGATACAGCAGGAAATAAGACCTGCATGGACCTAATCATTGTGAAGCTTATATTCTGTGTTGAGAAGCATACAACTTAGTGATATGTTTTTGTGTCACATCCTGAGTATCCATCCCCTGAGAAAGTTGAGATTCGTTTGCCTCAACCACAGGCTAGCAGGTCTGAAGAAGCAGTACACAGCGTGAAGGGTAAGACCTGCCTTCATAGCTCCGCCAGCCAGCCTGGCCTCCCGTGGCATGGCTCAGCGGGTTGGAGATTTGACTGAAGGGCAACTTCTGATTGATTGATTCCTTAACTGACAGGCAATTTCTCTTCCCCATTACTTAGGTTACTAAGGGCACTATTTAAAATACAGATGAGGGGCGTCTGTGTGGTTTAGTCACTTAAGCATCTCACTTCAGCTCAAGTCATGATCTCACCGCTTGTGAGTTCGAGTCCCACATCAGGCTCTGGGCTAACAGCTTGGAGCCTGGAGCTGCTTCAGATTCTGCGTCTGCTTCTCTCTCTCTCTGGCCCTCCCCTGCTCACACTTTATGTCTCTCTCTCAAAAGCAAATAACAATTTTTTAAATTAAAATACAGATGAATTTCCTATACAAAAACCTATAATCAGTGGCAATATATGTATATATATACACAGATATGTATATATAAGCAGAATGAGGCATGAAGATTTTATACTTGTATTCTTTCACTTTATATTACTGGCATAGACATAAAAGATGTATTAATAATCTGAACTAGAGGATTATTTTGTAGAAATAAATCAGTGCGTGGATAAATACTTCTGGCCATGGTCCTAAAGGTCAATGAAGGGACAGCTGCTGAACATGAAGGATGCGTACTGAAGACACTCATATACCTCCCTTCGGCTGGAACAAGGAAACCCCCCTTCCTTCACCCTGTGGTCACCACTGCATCATCTTCACAGCCATGGCCTTGTAAACAGTCACCTCCAACCTGGAACTCTCCCCACTGCTCTCCTTAGTGCAGCAACTGCCCTGATCTCTGGCTCTACCTTCTGCCTCCAAGATTTTCCAGGTCATTTTCCCAATATACTCCCATATGCACAGGCCTCCTGAGTCATGAATCCCTTTAATAGGTCTTTCACAAATCACACACTCCTTTGTTTGCCCGCTTTGCACATATTTCCTCCTGTCTTCATCCCCCTTCCTATATTCCCTCGGGACACCATCATTATGTTTTAGGTGCTTAATTGTTAGGCAAAATTAATCACTGGAAGTCTGTCATACAGTTTTTTTTTTTTTTTAATATTTGTCAAACACATAGATTCTCCTGTATTAAGGAGTATACAGTCTAGGTGGGCAAGCAAAACCAAATGTGAATATGAAATAACAACTAGTAATAGATTCTACACAGATAATAGTAACACAGGTAAATTCATAAGGCCAGGCTGTGCTCTCTTCTGGGGCATCAGGTGAGGCTTCCTTAAAGAAGTGACATTTGAACTAAGATATAGAAAAATAAATCAAACAGAACAAAAAGCAGGGGCATTCAGGACGGCATGAGTAAACACCAAGGAACGCTCCTAAGTCTCTGACTGGCACACTGGGTGAATGAATCGCATTGTGTGAATGAATGATTTTATTCACTGATATATGGAACGGAAAGAACCAGATGGGTGGGGTTGCAAGCTGAGTGGGGCAAAGACTATGGGTTCTTTTTCTTAATAATGTGAGACGGAGTAATAGAGATTAGTGAAGATGCCAATTTTATATTTAGATACAAATATTATTTTTCTTGGATAAGGAGCCTATGTTAAAGATCTGTATTTGTGATTTATTTGTAGATAGTTTGCGATAGCCTAGTAAATAAGGAGAGGCAGGGAAATTGAAGGTCTACAACTAAGTCCTAAAGAAATCCAACCTTAAAAGGGGGAATGAGAAAGTGAACATGCAACAGATTGAGAAATACTGCCCTAAAAACCACGAGAAGAATCATGAAAGCAATCAAAGAAGCCAAAGAAGAGAAGCTCTGGGGAGTCATACCTTTCAAAAGGAATTGAAAAAAAAAAAAAAAAGAAAAGAAAAGAAAATGGTATCTGGAAGAAAAAAAATCCCTTCAATTGAGGGTTGTGTTAATTAGTAATTTAGATAAAGCTCTTTACGTGGAGGAAACTGATGCCAGACTGCACTTGAATGAGGAAGCCACTGGGGTGTGGCTAAAATATAGTTGAACCCAACATCAGTCTAGCCAGGAAACTAAGGTACTTAGGAAATAAATAATCACGGAAAATAATCATATAAGTATGAGCAGAGATGTACAAAGTACACTAACATTATTTGAAAAATCTCCACAGTAGAGGTGCCTGGGTGGCTCAGTGGGTTAGGTGTCTGACTTTGGCTCAGGTCATGATCTCATGGTTCGTTGGTTCAAGCCCCATGATGGGCTCTGTCCTGATGGCTGGAGCCTAGAGCCTGCTTCAGATTCTGTGTATGTCTTTCTCTCTGCCCCTCCCCTCATCTCTCCCCCTTTCTCCAATATAAATACACATTAAAATAAAATAAAAATCTGTGCAGTATTTGAGGATATTTTAAGGAAACTATTTTAAACAGGGCTTCAAGGAAAGGCAAGATAGCAAAGCACACATGGAAAGTAGCAAATCTCAGAAGTGAGAGGAAAATGGCCTGACGGAAACATGGGGGAAATTTGAGAGGAAGACTGAAGTAACTTAAATGCATGGCTCTCATGCTTCTTATGAATGACAGACTGTAGACTTCAGAATTGTTACCCCCTGCCCGCCTGAAAGGTTCTGGGCTTGTGAGAACTTATTATAACTAATAAGAACATGTGAATGTTTGTAAGAAGACTTTTCAAGGCAACCTGAACAGAGGAACCATGCTGGCACAGTGGAAGCCTTAAATATGGCAGGGTTGAGGCAATGAGGGTGGATGAAGGCAGCGGCTCTGAGGGCAGAGAAGCCCCCTGTGGACACCTGGACCAGGTCACAGTAAAGGGGAGGCCAGAGTGCAGGGGAGTTGAGTGCCCCACCCCTCCACTCCAGTTTAGAAACAAGTTAGAGAAAAGTCAGTAAATAAAGCCTAATTGATTAGTCCCTGAGCCATAAAATGTGATACCTCTTTCAATTGGAAATTAAATCCCATTGCCATGTAATCATTTGCATTCCCTCTGATAAAACACACAGAAAACCCTTGTGAAGTGAATAATTCATTTGGAAATGATGAACACTTAAGGGAAAATTTACATAAGTCTACCGATCTAGCATAAGTGCTTAGCTCAGAGGTCAATACTGATTACTTTTCTCCTCTCACTTACCAAAGTATAGCTTCTGAGTGAGTGGCTTTTTAATATATTTGCAAAGGATGATAAATACTTTTAAATAGCAGTGAATGAAGTTGGAGTCGTCTCAAAGATCAAATATTAACATTTTAAGCTTAAAAATGCAAACCACGAAGTCAATGGAGCAGGCATCCACTAACGTCTTATAGTCCGAGTGGTTTCAGAGGAACAAAGGAGGTTCCAAGTTAACCCATAGGAAAACTTGCACACAGTACAAAGTTGGACCCAGAATTAGTTCATTTATAGGAAGAGATGAGGATCATCAGGCGTGATATTCAGAATACTTAATGGGGCAGACCCAGGATAATGTAGGTGCATGTCAGCCAGGGATGACAATTTGAGAACCATCACACAGGGTTGTCCTGGGTGAGCTGAGTTTCATTTTTAAATTGTGGGAGAGCAATTAGTGAGAAATATATGTATATTGGTACACACACACACACACACACACACACACACACATGGACAGACCTGTCAACCTGTAAGTAGGGCACGAGTGAAGTAGCTCTTTCCCCTCGGCGATGCATAATGACGATGCAAAATTTGTTCTCAAAGTCTTGTGCTGTGAAGCAGTGCTTAGCTATAAAAGATACTGCTCATGTCCTCATGGCTCAGAACTCCCTGCAATTTCCCTGATGGAAGGCATCATAGACAAAGCACGTACAAAGCGAGATATCCAAGATTGTTACTGCTGAGCATAAAATGAGCAGTTTAAGGACTCTTTGTGGACCATGTAAATGGAAAGTTTCATAGTTTACAGAGCAGCAATGCTTTCCTCGATCCCACAAGTATTGGCTGATCCTCGAGTGTTTGTATAACATTCCATTAAAACAGTCACTGTGGGGATGCCTGGGCAGCTCAGTTGGTTAAGTGTCTGACTTCAGATCAGGGCATGATCACAGGGTTTGTGAGTTCAAGTCCAGTGTCAGGCTCTTTGCTCTCAGTGTGAAGCCTTCTTAGGATCCTCTGTCTCCCTCTCTCACTGCCCCTCTCCCTCCCTTTCTGTCAATAAATAATCATTAAATAAAAACCAGTCTTTGTGATATACTTGTATCTACATATTTTAAAGCACCAACTCAGTTTTGGTTAGGTTTATAAAATCTTTCAGATTTTCTATATAATCTTGAGTTTGTTTTTATAACAAATTTTATATGACTTTTTTTTTTTACTTTTTAACATTTGAATTGTTGACATATTTTCATGATATTTAAAACTATTTGAAATGTAACTTGTGTTGGATCTATATTAAGCACCCCTTTCCATTCCTAATATTGTTTATTTTTATCTTCAATCTTTTTCCCCCCTCATGTGGTCAAACTGTACAAGAAGTGGTGTATTGTTTTCAGTTTTTGCAATAAGAAAGATGTTAAACTTCTTTATTGTATATATTTATTTTATTAACTTCTATCTCTTCTTTTGGCTTTCTTCTAGTTTGTTTCTTTTATGTTTTATGAGCTGATGACTCGTTAATTTTACTTTTTTTCTTTTCAATATAAACATTAAATATTAAATTGATTTTAAATATTGCTTTAGGTTCCACGGGTGCATTTCAAAACATGATGTCCTCCTTTCAATCATATTACCTCCTTTCTATCATGAGCTCTTCTTTGACTCAAAATTTATTTAGAAGTTTGATCCCAAATATATGAATTTTTACAACTTATCTGTCATTGATTTCTAGCTTAATAGCATTTGTCTTTTTTTTTTTTTTT
>NW_024081772.1:457832-559771 GCF_003009895.1 Hyaena hyaena | reverse complement strand
AAAAAAAAAAAAAAAAAAAAAAAAAAAAAAAAAGAACTGTATCCCGGGAGGAGAGGTGCAGGTGTTATAATTTCATATAAAAGTGCCCTAAAGTCTGCTATCGTTAGCATGGCTGACACATTTTACAATGTGGCCTCGGCCCCACCTCTTCAAGATCATCTGTAACCTCTCCGCTATCCTGTATTCGGAGCTCCAGTTAAACTAACCCCTCAATTCTTTCACATGTGCCATGTTCTCCCTATCTCCAAGTCTTTTGCATACTGTCTACAAGCCTGTCCCACCCCGGCCTTAGTTACCTCTAAGACTCAGCTCAGGGATGGCCTCTACTGAGTAGACAGTCCCTAATCTAGTTCCATGCACCCCTCCCAACCATATCTTCTACTTCTCATATTGTTCTATATTTTGTCTCTCCCACTCAAGAGTAATTTCTTGAGAGCAACAATTTTGCCTTAATCATCTCTGATGCCTAGGTTGGCATCTTGCCTAAGAGGAGATTGTTAATAAATATTTTGAAGATAAATAAATGCATATATCTGAATGTATTGTCATACTCTGATAATGCTGATGATAAAAAATAACAATGGCAGCAACATATATTGGATCCTTACTTTTCCAAATATTGTTTAAAGTTTTTTTTAAATATAGTAACTCAATTAATCATGATCACATTTATATGTGCACCAAGCTTTTTACAAACTGAGGCACATGAAAGATGGGTTACTTACCCGAGTTCAAACAGCTGGAAGGAAGAAAAGCAGAACCTGAACCCTCGGGGTTTATCGCTCTCAGAGCCCACCCTTTTAATCAATGCTGAATATTTTCAGCAAATTATTTTAAATCAGTGTACTCTGTAGAAATAAAGAAGGAAATAAGAAGCCCCCTTATTTCTTCTCAAAAGGAATCTAAGCTTCCCTTTACACAGTCAGCTGGCTTGGCCATGCACCAGTCAATGCAGACAGCTGTGTAACAGAGGCTGACAGACAAAAAGGACTATGAAACTAAGCAGGACATCAAGCACACAGTCGTCTTCTCCCAACACAACAGCATCATCTCTGTAACTATAAAAGAAAAAATCCTTCAGATTGGGCAAGAGCCAACTGAACACCATGTATCTGGAGAGAGGCCATCTAAAACCTAGGAGAGTGGGACCCAATGCCACCATCTACTTCATTAGCAGGAGAATGTTTAAACTCCAAGGATGGAATGAAGAACTTCCCTCACAGGAGTTGGGAAAGGGCCAAAAAGGAAAAGAAGCAGGCAAAAATGATAAATTGTGCTCAATTTTAATAAATTTGCAATTTTGCTTAGAGCCTTTAAGGCAGAAACCATCTGTGTGCCTTTGAGGAAGGGGCTGGTACAGGGAGCAGAACCCAGTCTCATAGGTAAGCCAGTGTGGCCCCAGCCCTGGGTCTGGGAACACTGTGAAGCGTGCTACTTGTATTTGCTTCCCTCTCAGTGTCCATCAGCCATACAGGATCTGCTCTGATTTGCGTTTTCTGTAGGAATGATGATTAATCTCTGCTGATTTGGTCCCACTTTCTCTTTTCCTGGTCTCAGCAGCCAAGGGAAATCAGAGAGTCCTATGCCAGGCACTATGCCCTTGTATATATGCATCTGCTGGCCTTGTGAACTCCATCTGTGGCTTCCCAGTCTGGATACAGAGATAATACCTACATGCAGCTTCAGAAACAGTAATCAAACAGAAACTAATCAAACTTACCCATCTTGGGAAAGGGCCCCAGGGTATCACCCCACCTAGCCCCCTTCCCCACCCCTAGGTTTTTTCCTTCTTCTTCAGTGGTCCCACAAATAAATAATGTGAGACTTACACTTAAGCACCTGTGGTGCCTGGGTGAACTGTTAATTATGAAATTTGGATATACCATCTGGGTTAACATTTGGCTGAGGACAGCTAAAGCTCTCAGTGCTTCTGAGAAAAATTATGAATATTTCTTCTATTAATTATTATACTATTTTCCCCAGCTGGCATTTCCTTGTCTGTCCTCTCTGCCTATTCAAATCCTAGAACTCCATGGTCCCGCTAAGCCCTTCCTTCCCCAGTCGGCCTGCTCTGGCTTCCCAGCCCACATTATGAATCCCAGTTGCAGCTTCAGTCAGCATCCAAAAGTTTATTCCTTAAATGTCTTCTAATGGTTTCACCTGTGTTAGTTCAGACTCATAAATGCTGTGGCCACGCAGTACCTCATATCCCTTTTAACATCTCATCATCCACTGTACACGGAATAAATATTCCTTTAGCACTGAATTTCACATATATTTCAGGGCATTGGCACCACTGAATTATCACTCTGAAGAGCAGGAACTACAGCTTATTGGAGTCTCAGTACCAACCAAATTGTCTGACTTTCTAATACTCAACGATTTGAAGATGAAAAAAGCCTCATAAATATTCCAAAGACCCAGAATGTGTTTTTCAGCTGTATTACACAATGTTATCATTAGAAAGACCTTTAGAATCGTCTTGTCAAAATTTTTATTTTTACAGAAGAGAAAACTGAGGTCCAAAGAAGTTAAGTGACCTTCTCAGAATCAAGAGCCAGTCAGGGGTAGAGACAATACCAGGCCCTATCATAGGGCCTAGAAATGGGGTCTTCCTTTTGTCTGCTTTGTACACTGTCCGAGCAAAAGCATACCCACACCTCAGTTCTTTTGCTATACTTGGGCACATCATTCTTGGCTTCCTGATCCCCAAGTGCCCTCCCTTGACCAGCTAATCACAATTACACACACAGACTTAACCACAGGTTATTGGATCCTTTGAATGTCCTCTCATGATTACGGTTTTCCTCCAGAATCTATAACCAGAATCTCTCCCCAGGACCCAAGGGCATCCTTTCAAAAATTACCCAAAAGTTGGGCTTGGTTGTATATTTGTTTCTACCAAACTGTAATTGTTCCTTTGGTCTTTGATTTGCTCAGACATCATTATGCAGTTACCATTACACTTGTAGCCCGAAGAGCTGGCCACACAGCTCTCCTCAGAACAGCTGCCAACTGTGCCAGGGGTGCTATTTTCTAGGCTGAGAAGAGCAGGGTAACATTTCTCTCTTTCAGGAACCAGAATCGCTTTCTTTTTTTTTTTTTTTAAGCTTGAGGTAAAAGGCTTTCCTCACATTTAAATGAGTATGAAAACCAGCCCTCTGTAGCTGGAATGCTATCACATCCACAAGACCTGCCATTTCCCTTGCTGCCACATTTATCAGGATCAGAGAGGTTCAATGGAAGCTGTATGAGTGCCCAGAGGGTTCCCCCTGACATACCAAATATTTGGTTGGGGTGGCAATTTAACCTCTTATTTTCTGATGTTCCTCTTTTGGAACATAAACTGTGCATGAACTATAGAAACTGTTCTCTTAGAGTATTGTTTGAATCTCCCATCAACTCTGAGTGAAATGCTGATAGAAGTGACTAGAGGCATTCTCAAGAAAGAGGGAACAATGGCACATGTCTTCCAAAATAAATCTAATGATCTAAGCCTTCTGATGGGACTGGTCATTGGCAAAATTGCAATGTTCATCCTTTCCATGATAGGCATCCCCCTACTTTGAGGACTCCCTCCATCCCAGGTGCAAGGGCAATGGCCCCCATGGACATCTGTGGTTCCTCAATGTGCTATTTACTATAAAGCTTTCCACCAGGAAGGATCCCTAACAATGAACACATCAGCCCCTTCCTCACTCTGTAAATCAAATTTCATCTGTGTCACCCCTTGAAGGTCCTGATTTCTGATAAACAAGTAACCACATAACTTATGTAATATTGAGGAGTTTCCTTAAGCTTCTCTTGATCCCAGTTTCATCATTATAAAAAGAAGAGGGTGGGCTAAATTCTCCCACAGCCCCTTTATGCTCTATATGAATTTATCGTTGAACCTATGGCAAGGGACAAGGGCACAGGAGCTGGTTAATAGAACTTGTGCACTGTACTTGCTTTGGGTGCACATTTTAATAAGTACCTTCTAGAAATATCTTTCAGTGAGGGCAATTTCAGGTCCTATGACAGATCAATGACAGAGAGATTTCTGACCACACTTTTTGGCATCATCTTCAGAGATACCATGACATGACAGAAAGAGCCTGGATCTGATGTCATAAAAATCTGGATCTGAATGCAACTCAACCACTTACAAGCAGAGTGACCTTGAACAATTTACCTCAGCTCACTGAAAGTCAATTTGCTTAACTATAAAATATCATAATACTTTCTCAAAGAGGTGTTATTGTTGTTGCTGCTATAATAAAGAATAAAATACGAAAATGTATAAAACCTCTCAACAATATCTGGCATATGAAGCCCATTCAGTAAACATTAATCCTTCCTTCATTGTTACCTTACCCAAATTTACTCTGCATATGCAAAAACTCCAAACAACTTCTTTTGACTAATCCAAACTATGAATCTTTTTATTTTCTAGAATGAGGCATGAATTATTAATGTAGTAAAAGTAATACAACTCTACTGATGAGAAAAAGATAACTGAAAGTGACATATAAGAGACATAACTCAATCCTTCCACAGCCATCCCTTCTATCTTACTTCAGAGGTCTGGCTCCAAATTTTCATGGAGTCAGGAGGCCAGACTAGCTAGCCTGACCCCAGAATGTGCTCAATTTGCAACTATCTAAACAAATGAAACTCAAAATGTCCTCTTCCTTAATTGTAATGGGAGGGGGGGGTTGAGGGAGACATACAAAGCAAGGTTGCTTAACACGGATATAGCATCTGCCTCCCCCAGCAAGCATCAAACCAAGGCCTAGTAGATAAATATTGCCTCATTTTTTCAGGAAGAAGTCCAAAACCACCTCCATCCTCCTTCCCCTGTGGGCATTTCCCCTTCTCATTATCTTTCTAACAGGGAAATTGGAGTGCACAGTCCAGTGAGTCATCAGTTGATCAAATATGGCTCCAGCTGTGAGGAAGCTGAGGAGAGTATTCTCAGCATGGACATGGTTGGACTGAATTGGACTAAAAGGCCCAGATACCTTGGGAATTGGGATTGCAGGCTCTCAAACCCACAGTGCTGAACTTTGGCAAAAATTAGCACTTTACTATGTCATCAAAACATGGAGGAGGCTGTCAAAAACTAGTTATAGGGGCAGAATCCTTCTGCTGCACTCATAAGTCAAGCTGTGTGCACACTGGGACATGACCTTCAAGTTATGCTATGCTGTCTTAGGTACCGTCTCTCCCTTAGTCTCATGTACACCATAGTTGTCACCACACAGCTCAGAGTCTCCTTTCTCACTAGCCTCCTCCTCCACCTATCTTCAAACGTCAATTCCTTAACACTTCTAAGGTAGATGGCAGGAAAAACATTTGGACATTTAAACAATTTAAATATGAATAATGAACCTTGTTAACCCAACTGGTAGAATTTAAGACAATCGGAGGAAGTGAAGATTTAGTGAGGGGCAAAATATCCTGAGAAAATGCTCTCCTCCCTTAGTGGCTTTAATATACTTATGTCAATAGCCAGCTTCACTGACATATTCCCAGAGTCAACATTCCCTTTAATACTTTTGGGGTGAAAGTAGATGAGGAGAGGATGGGTTGTAGCTAAAGGAATTCTGGTCTCAAATGGTAGTATGGTCAACCTGAAGAGCTACATGATAAAATCAACTTCAGAAGCTGTTTGTTGTTATTGTTGTTGTTGTTGAGGTTTTCTTTGGGGGGGGGGGGTTGGACACCATGAGGTCTGGGAGAAAAAAAGAATACTTAGTGACAGAGTGGCAACAGACTTGTCAGAAGTTTGAGCATTTCTAAGAGTTAAAGAATCCAAAAAGATTTGCTGCATCAAAGTTCGCATGGGCAGGTGACCTAAAATTTTCCATGAGTGGCATTTTTTTTTTTTTATGAGTGACAGTCTTTAAGACTTATATCAACAAAATACCTAGGCCTCCTTTAAGAGGTAGGAAGTAAGGAAGAATGTCTGAAATGAAAGTAGCTGAGGCTCAAGCTTATGCATGTATTGGTACAAGCTTACATGTGCATATATATGTGTATGTGTGTGAATACGGCATATAAATGTACTTTTATATATGCATGTGTATATATATATGTGTGTATATACCTACATGTATATCTATGTGTGTATATGTAAGTATGGTATACATATAGAAGTGTACTGATATATATATATATATATAAGCATATACATATATATATATATAAGCACATGTGTATATATATGTGTGTACAGATCTACATCTTTAGATAGAACTAGATATATAGAGGGGCGCCTGGGTGGCTTAGTCGGTTAAGCGTCCGGCTTTCGCTTAGGTCATGAACTCGCGATTCGGGGGTTCGAGCTCCGCGTCGGGCTCTGTGCTGACTGCCAGCTCAGAGCCTAGAGCCTGTTTCAGTCTGTGACTCCCTCTCTCTCTGACCCTCCCCTGCTCACGCTGTCTCTCTCTCTCTCTCCTAGAAATAAACAAAAAACATTAAAAAAAAAAAGAACTAGATATATAGATATGTGATACTACTGACAAAAGAGTCAGTAACAACCTGTAAACAAGATTCCCATTCTGAAGTAATTCTGCCTAAGCGAGGATTAAACCCTAGTTACCACCACAGTCAGCCTTTCATTTTCAAAGAAACTGTTATCCATATTCTAGCTTTTGAAGAGAAATATCCTAAAGTCGTGTTTATACATCCTTGTACAGCTCTGATTCACTGTTCTTTCAGGATATTCAGAATAATTTGATTACTGGAATGCACGTGATAAGGTCAGCTGCCTCTTTCACCCTTACCCCAAAGGTATTTACACTTCAACAGGTGAAGGCCAAGATTTTGTTTATTTTGCTTTGTTTTTTCAAGATGGTAGATTGACCACAGTAGAATATAGAAGTATAACTCCTCTCTCTATTTAACTATTAATGTTAAATCAATGCTAAAAGATGAAAGTTTTCTTTAAAAGTAAATAAATCCATAGCAGTGGAGAACGAGAGAGAGAGCGCACGCAAGAGAACGCAAGAGAGAGTGAGAGAGACTCCGCAAATTCCTTGAAGATGGATTGCACATGAAAGTACTATCTTGCGGAACACAGGAGGAAGCCACAGCCTGGAATATATGCAGAAAGAGGCTATAGAGGAGTGGCTTCCCTGGGGTTTTAGGAAAAGTTATTTTGATCCTATTGTTCTGCATTTCTTCCAACTATCAATAAACTGTAATAGGAAAATAAAGACATCTTTTACACACACACAAAAAGTTTACCTCCTGCATACCCTTCTTGAGAAGTAACTTGAAGACAGATATACTCCAACAAAGTGTGAAATCCAAGAAAGAAAAAGCCTTGAGCTATAACAATCTCTGGGAATGACTCAAAGTCCAATAAATATGAATCAGAGGTTGACAGCACCATAGACAACACATAAAGCAATTGCTTGAATTAGAACAGACACTCAGTGAGCTCCATGGCTAACTTTATAAGCAAGAGAAAGGAATTGATCCCATTCAAGAGATGCAATGAGCATGAAGCCATAAGATCATAAATAATATGGTACAGAAGGCTATATTTCTTCTTTCCAGTAATTAGAGACTATAGGAAAAGAAACATAGCTCAAAAAAGTCATTGTCTAAATACGAAACAAACTAACATGTGACACAATTGGAGATTTTGAAAGAGTTTAAATAAAAGGAATTCCTTTGACCCTGATTGGTCAAGGGGCATATAGAGGAAAGGAGGACCTGATATTTCTTTAAAGTATAATAAATAGTATTTAAACAAGCCTAATAATATATGCCATATCAATGGACTTCAAATTTGAGAATGTGCATATAAAGCAGAGATCTCTGGAAAACCTCCGTTTTATAAAAAATGGGTGTTCCAAGCAACTGTCACCCAATAAAGAGAGATTTTCCCCTTGATCACCAGACTCTCCCCTATATTAGTTGCTACCTTTGGGTCTTGAACAAGATGAAGCACTTTTTTTTCCTCATCAGTGTTGTAGTTTGATTTTAGGCATACACTGTAATTTAGGCATAAATAAATACATGGTTTTTAGTGTTATGATTTGAGAGAATGACAAATTTACTAGTGAACAGGCACCTTAGCCAATGAAAGACTAGTCACTCCTCTGAAACTCTGAAATGGCTCCATAAAGGAATGAGCCTTTTGTCCTCTCTTTAGGGTGGCCTGATGTTACCTGGTAGGACCTCCTGGTTGACATTGCAGATGTACCTCCTGAATACTGCTGGCAGAACTGTAGTCAGATTCTGTGTGGTCCCAACGGCCGCTAGGACAACACGCAGCTCACCCTTCTCTGTGCCCAGAATGTGCCATGCTCCGCCAGGAGTGATGATGAATGAAATCTCTTCTTCCCTCGCCCTGGCTTCATTGGTGATGGCACTGGCACCCTGCTGGACTCTGGTAACATACCAGTCTATTTTATTTTATTTTTTTTAAATATTTTTATTTATTTCTAGGAGAGAGAGAGAGAGACAGCGTGAGCAGGGGAGGGTCAGAGAGAGGGAGTCACAGACTCTGAAACAGGCTCCAGGCTCTGAGCTGGCAGTCAGCACAGAGCCCGACGCGGGGCTCGAACCCATGAACCGCGAGATCATGACCTAAGCGAAAGTCGGACGCTTAACCGACTAAGCCACCCAGGCGCCCCCATACCAGTCTATTTTAAAAAGAAGAATCCAATCCCACTTCTGGAATTGGGAAATTGGTTTTTAACCTAATAAAACTTAGAAGAATTGTAATTACTCCACGAAACATAAATGCTGCCACCCTAATCAATGTATATTTAAACAATAGTTGACAGAGGTTTGTGAGGGCTCTGGGGAACAGTAAGCAGTCAGGTGGGTGACAGTAGTGTGCTGAGGCCCTCACGTGATTAGTGGAGGGTCTAGAGATGTGCTGACTTCCTGACCTACAAATGAGGAGCTATTTGCCGATACTCAGATAACAGCACCTAACACTGGTTCATGAGCTTCCAGGGTAGGAAGGAGGTCAGGAGTAAGCGAAGCCTGGTGCGGCAGAATTGGCACAAGTGTTACTCCGAATGGTAATTCAGTTCAATACTGACTCCACAGTCTACTGGATGTGAGACTACGGCAGTAACTTTTTTCTGAGCCTCATTTTCCCTTTCTATAAAATGATATGTATAAAAACTTCCTGTCATTGAGAGATCTCTCATATATGACAGCTGCTTTCTTTCACTGTAAATATTTCATGCATCACACTTCTTATCAAAATCCATTCTGAAGAAGGGAGTTCATTATAAGCCCTCACTGGTTCTGTCAAGGAATGTGAGGTACAAAGCCAGCCATTCCCTCTTACCTTCCATAATCTTTCATCAGCTACCTCAGATTACCTTCCTAACATTAAAAAAAAAAAGTATCTTGATTTCTGAGATCCTGACGTAAATGCTCAGGATAAAACAGGTAAATTTTGCTGAACATCCTGTGGTCGAGCAAGGTATTTGACAGGTGACATTGTTAAAAGAGTAAAAACCCAGGCAGGTCCCCTTGGCCCAAGTCAGCTTTGCCTTTCCACCATTCCGTTCACTGCCACCCTCGCCTGCTGTGGCTCTGGAGTTTGCAGAAGGAGCTGCCTTTTATCAATGTCTATAAAGTGCTAGAGCTACAGGGCCCTTCAGATACCGACTTCTCTTTGGACTTAGAAATTTCACCTTTAAAAATGTTCTCTACAAATGTTTCCCATCATGACTACCTTGTTAGTACTAGGTTGAAAGGGAAAGAATTTTCCACTGGTCAGTCTCTTCCTCTGTGTGTACTTTTCAGTAAAAATTCTGAACCTTTCCCTCTATTGATGGTCTCTTAAAAAATCACATGTTGGATAAAGAAGATGTGGTTTATATATACAATGGAATACTACTTGGCAAGAAGAATGAAATCGGCCATTTGCAGCAACGTGGATGGAACTAGAGGGTATTATACTAAGGGAAATAAGTCAGTTATAGAAAGACAGATACCATATATTTTCACTAGTATGTGGATCTTGAGAAACTTAATAGAAGACCATGGGGCGGGGGGTGGAAGGAGAGAAAAAAAGTTACAGAGAGGGAGGTAACCATAAGAGACTCTTAAATACAGAGAACACACTGAGGGTTGATAGGGGTGAGGGAGAGGGGTATGTGGGTGATGGGCATTGAGGAGATGAACACTGGGTGTTGTATGGAAACCAACTTGACAATAAATTATATTAAAAAATAAAATTTAAATACATTTTTAAAATCATCATGTTACTAATTTTTTCTTTTTTCTTTAAATGTCATGGCCAAGAATTACTTCTTGGCAGTTTATTGCGCAAAACTCAGATCATCAGTTCACTTAACGTCACTTCACTTGACTATTTATGCCAATGAACGAGGTTCAGTGAGAACACACTATGATGGGGACTACCTAGCCAGTTTAGTGCACACTCCTTCACACCCAGATAGTGCGTGCAGGGTTTAACTAAACAGCGGCGCTCCCCTAACGAGCAGGGAATTTATTATTTTAACCCCAGAAAAGAAATTAACCATATTTGTTTGTACAAATAATGCAAAGGCTCCAGAGTCTTTCCACCTGGCATACAAAATCAGGCCACATTAACATTTCCAGCTTCTCTTAATTTTTACAGACACTACCACCTTTTAATATCCCCCTCCCAGTGCTGCCTCCAGTATCTCTGGAAGCTTACAGGAGTACCTCCTAGTACTCAAAGTTTCCTCAGGCCAACACTCTAATTTAGGCCGTTGAGCTTTCTCAGTGCACTGTCCACACCTAATTACCACATGGGGCCAGCCCATTGCATGCCCAACTACAGCTGCTCTATTTCAGACCACTGATCTTCCTTTGGGATGCTGCTGTCCCTGTTCTCCCCTGCTGATGTTGATATTTGGGAGGTTAACCAAGTACGGCCATGAAAGTTGTATATGCATACTTAAGTCTATGTGAGAGAGGATTCCTGAAATTGTGCAGTGCACGACCCACACAATCATACATGATAGCCCTGGTACTAATCTAAACCCTTAGTTCTCACCTCCTACTACTGGAAGAAAAACACCTTCCACTCATTAACTCCCATTTCAGGACATTCATGCATGGCTGGCAGAACCCAGAATGGTAACTACTTTAGTGACTATACATATACCATTTAAATAAAGGTGAGGGGTGGGGGAGGGTGCACCAAGGTGACTCAGTTAAACATCAGACTCCAGCTCAGGTCATGATCTCATGGTTCATGAGTTCAAGTCCCACATCAGACTCTGCTATCAGCGCAGAGCTTAGAGTCTGCTTCAGATTTTGTGTCTCCCTCTCTCTCTCTGCCTCTTCCCTGATAGTGCATGAGCGCACACACTCACTCTCAAATAAACATTAAAAAATTATTTAAAATAATAAAATATATTTATTATAGGATGTATAAGGGACATGAGACTATAAGGGTATGAGAGGGTATAAGGGACAGGCATGCTGCCAGAGGGACTGGGACAGAGCACATTCAGATACACCTAGATAGGCTTCTCTTCTCTCACCCTCCTGTATACCCCTGCTGCTGAGTATAGTTTGTTACATTGTTTTGTCCTCCAGTCCTTCTAGGATGTCTATATCTCTGGACTGTAGCCACTGATCCTACCCATGGTCTTTTCTCAGATACTACTCAGGTCCATCAGTCTGACAGAACAAATGAACCCTAGTTGAGGGTATGGTCACCAACCTCCAGAGTCTATCTTCCCTTTAGACCTAGGTAGGATATCCTGTTACATAAAGATAGAGACTCACCAGAGTAAGTCTTAAGTATGTAGGTCTTCTTTTATGTCAAGGGCTGGACACAAAATCAAAGCTGAGCCAAGTAGACACCTCATTCATAAAACAGGGCTCTGATCTTAAGCAGCATGAGACAAGATCGTAAAAAAATGATCAGTGTTCATCTCTCTTGCTTCAGTTCCCAGATAGATAAGCCTGCCCAGTGCTTCCTGCCAGCGCTGCCCTGACTTCTTTTACCCAAGCTTATTTCTCAGTGTATGTTTAATCAATAGTTGACCGGGGTTTGTGAGGGCTGTGGGGATCAGCAAGTGGTCAGGTGGGTGATAGAGAACTAATACTCTCATGTGACTAGTGGTGGGTCCAGACATGCTGTGCTAACTTCCTGACCTACAAATGAGGGGGCTGCTTGCTGACACTCAGATGAGTGTAAAAGATGAGCCAAGAATATGCTTATCATTGTCAGAAGGTATGAATGCTTACAGGATAATTTTCAGTAGAAACTTCACGATCAAATTCTAGATTAGTGCACAAAAATAAATTTAAGAATACAGGAGGAACAAGAGCACCTTACCAGGGACAACAGCCAGTGGTGATGATCCTTCTCTCCTTTAGGGAAACCACAGTGCAAACAAGATGGGGTTTTGTGCATTATCTGGTGTGGTATCTATTTTTTTAAAAATTTTTTTAATGTTTTATTTATTTCTAGGAGAGAGAAAGAGACAGCGCGAGCAGGGGAGGGTCAGAGAGAGAGGGAGACACAGAATCTGAAACAGGCTCCAGGCTCTGAGCTGGCAGTCAGCACAGAGCCCGACGCGGGCCTCGAACCCACAAACCGCGAGATCATGACCTAAGCGGAAGTCGGACGCTTAACCGACTAAGCCACCCAGGCGCCCCATGTGGTATCTATTTTTAAGTGCTCAGGAAGGTCATGGGCTTGTCAGCTCTGCAAAGACTTACATAAGTGAACTTTAACTATACATTCTATTTGTGATAACACTATGAATTTTATTCAAAAGCATTTTTTACATTCGTTCTCACACCTTCACATACAATTTAAGAAAATAAACCCATCAATCTAGGGTCCAATGCAAGTTTTAGCAACATGCTAATATCCAAGTAGCTCCCCTGGAAAATAAATAATTGAGTTTACCTACAAAAGAAGGGAGGAAGGAAGAGAAAGAAAGGCAAGAAGGAAGTCTCCAAAATTAGAAAATACAATAAAATGAAGCTCCAAATTTACCCATTAATTTCTAATTTCAGTGTGACAGGTTATCAAAAAATCACAAAAGAGCTTCAGAAGTCCTCAGAAAGCAAGAAGTGCCTACCCATGTAGAAAATTCATTCTAAAGAATAAGGACAGAGAGAGGAATAAGGAACTATGATGATGTTGTTTTTCCAAGACACAAATATTTGATGAAGGCCATTTCTTAAAAGCTAGATATTCTAGATTTTACCTGGAAACTTCCAGGACCTTTTAACTCCTTGCAAATTCAAAGGGGGGGGGAGGTGCCTTAATTTTTCTCTCTCATTTAGCATGCACCACCTAGGTGAGAAAAAAAGCTCTGTAAATTACTCACCGTTTTTTTTTGTTGTTGTTGTTGTTTTTTTTACCCCTACTGTGATCCTTGTGAGCCTTCTTGGGTTTGTTATACTCCGAAATATGGAGCATTAATGACCTTTTAGAAAGTGCCAACACATGTCAGGAGGTGGCTACTTGCTCTACTCGCCATAAAAAAAGGGTGTTAATAGGCTCCAAAGGGGGCAACTCAGTAAGGAAAAAAGTACTTCAAATCTTTATTAACTGACTGCTATCTTGTAGGGGGATCCAATAGTGGTGAGCCCTAATTTAGAGAAAGGCTACATTCAAGAAAAAGGGGAAGAAAGCACTAATGGAGTCCTTTTACAATTTGAATTAGATGTGTGACCTTGTAAAACCTGATTAACTATTGTGTTTTCATCTCCCCCTGTTGACAATTGGTTTGTTAAGTAGCTTCTCTTAATAGCAAAATGAGTGTCACAGAGAGGGTGCTGCTGGAAGCTGGCCTTTTCCAATTTCCAAGATGCAGCAGATACTTCAAAGCTGATTTTAGTTCATAAAATTATTTGAAAATGGAAACCAAAATCAGAAGATGGGGCTTATAATAGCCCTGTCTCTGCCATTTCCATGGCCATTATACAAGAATTTTTAGAGCATTTTGATGACAAGGGTAATAAGATACTGGAATTTTTTTTTTTTTTTTTTTTGGCCTTTCTACCTTTCAGAATAGTATTCCAGATAATGTCTGGCTTGATTAACAATTAACTCCAAATGGCTAAGCTGCCACATTAGTATAGCAACAATACAGCTGAGCTGGCCCTACCTCTGCACATAACTGTTCAGGAAATAGCATATCAGACACTCAGTAGAGCCAGTGAGGCCTTTCCAACAGGTACCTTCACTCCAGGATAATTTGGGGAAAGAAATATGCCCAAACCCTTTCCATGCTTCTCATCACCCCATCCCCCCAACTTACCTATTGATACACTTAATACTGAACTAAGCTTTTTCAATAACATTCTAAATGTTTACTTGGAAGTAGTTTCACCACTTGATTCCAGTCGGGACCAGAACCTAGAGCACTAAAATACCCTGGGAAAAGCAGGTCGCCTGCTATGTCTGGTTGAGACTGGACACAGTAATATTAGCTATCTTGCCAGAGAACCTGTTCTCACGACATTTGTAACCCAACTTTGTAATGCCAAAATCCAGAAGAGTTCGGGACCTAATTATGTGAAGTGAACTTGATACTCCCGCAATCGTCCCATGAGTGAATTATAGCCAGTTGGAGTTGCGTGGGCATGTGGCCCCTGTCCTGGATGTGACATTTTGCATAAAGGTAAAACGGGGATAAAATGGACATGAAGGCAGCCTGGGAGGGGAAAAGGAACCACAATGAGCCTCATGCAGGTTAGGAGTAAGGGGCAGGTGTGCTACCTAAATAGACGTGGTGATGACGTGGAGGGAGGCATTCTGTCTTGCTGTTCTAAGTTGGGTGAACATTTAATTTCTTCACTTTGGTAGTGGCTGAGGGAAGGAGTGGGGAGAAGGAGGTGGAGCCTGCCAGGTGACCAAGAACAGGTTATTCAGCCTCTCTGAACCTTTTAATTTCCTGGAAAGTAAAATAAAATTTATGTAAGGCTAACATTGAATAAGGTAGGTGAAATACTTAGCACAATGTCTGACACATAGTATGACTTTAATCAGCAGCTACTGTTTTTCATGACAATATTACCATGGTAGGCAGAATAATGGCTCCCCCAAAAGATACGTTGTACTCTGTGTAATCTGTGAATGTCACCTTCTATGGCAAAAGGACTTTGCAGAGGTGATTAACGATTTTAAAATGGGGAGATTATTTTGGAGTAACCATGTGGAACCTAAATGCAGCCCCAAGTGCTTCCTTCATAAAAAAACATGGAGGAAAATGTGACACAGACAGAAAAGAAGCAATGTGATGAGAAGGATAGATTGGAGTGATATGACCCTGAGTCAAGGAAAACCAGCAGCCCCTGGAAGCTACAAGAAGGAACAGACTTTCCTTTAGAACCTCTGGAGGCAATGCAACCCTCCTGACACCTTGATTTTGGCCCAGTGATACTGATTTCAGACCTCTGACTTCCAAAATTGTACTTCTGATGCTTTAAGCCACTACACCTGTGGTACTTTGTTACAGTAGCCCTAGGAAACAAATACAATTATGCTGGAATATTTTCAATGTTCTCACCAACACGACCATCCAAGTAACAGAAGATGAGAGGATATAGGAAGCAATTGGATCAACCAGATAGCTAAGATTTGGAGGAATGGGGTAGCTCCAAAGAGTAATTTGACAAATTGCTATTCAAGTACCCTATCAAAAGTTATCAACTACAAGCCCTCCATTGACTACAACTACCTCCCTACAAATTTCAAGTTTCAAAAGTTACTTGATATTCTGCAAAGAATTCAGAGAAGAGTCTTAACACTTGTCCACCTACCATCTTAGTTTTATATCTTAAAATATTCATCCATCAAATGCTTACTATTTACATTATATACTGCAGATGAAAAGCAAAATAGGACCAAATATCTGAATCAAGGAATGCCCAATCAGCTATAAACTGCTGCTTAAACAGTCAATAACACATTAATGCTTAGCTATCCCAGCAGAAATGACAAGTTGTTCCTCAATATCTGTTTTCTTCTTACATGGTAATAAAGTTTTCAGCTGGACACATGGCCATTCAGATTTAAAAAAAATTAAAAAACAACTAGATTCTTTGTTCCCTTACATCTAGGTGACCATGGTACTCGATTATGAACAATAAGCTATGAACAGAAGCAGCATGTGCAACCCTCCACTTCATGCCCATAAAAGACAGGGCATGCAGTTCCTTCATCTTCTTCCTCTGCCCCTCTGACTTTACATGAATGTACTGGTGAGAGACCTTAGCAAAGCAGGCAAGGGAAACAAACCCTCCAACACTTAGAACAACCACAGCCTTCCTAGACCATTTATGCTCAGATTTACAGGATACGGAGGGAAATAAAAACAAGTTTTATCTTGGTTAAAACATTATTATTTTGGTCATTTTATAGCAATGAACAGAGCTATAAATTCTCAGTGATTCAAACTGATATCTGCTATCTGTCCAGATAGGTATATAACAAGAGAAATGGATATAATAAGAGAAATTAATAATACCAAAGTGGAACCAATTTTATTTTAATTACAATTATAATGCTATGTTTTGGTTGCTTGGATGAGACTGGTTGGAACACAGAAAGAAGCATGAGTAATAAGAGTGCTAGACAGTCCTAAATAGAATAGAAACCCAACTGTGTGAACAAAAGCACATGGTTTACAAAAGGACATGTAGAATCATCAGAATGATGTTCTGGAATGTGCACAGGATTTGAGGTCAGAAAACTTGGATTTGGGTTCCAGTTCCATAACATATCAGTGTTGTAACCTTAAACAAGTCAGTTAACTTCTCTGGGTCTCTATGACTTATGTATAAAAGGGACATAACACCATCTACATTACCCAGCACAGATGAAGAAGGAATGCAATAATAAAAGTGAGCCTATAAGAGAGAAGATAGTAGAACATTGCATAAGCTATTACTGACAGCAGAGAGTTTAGGAGATGAATTTCCTCTTAGATATGTTTTTGTTTGACCTGCATAGTGCTTTAACAGTTTGAATTTGTTGCCAACATTTGAAACCAAGAGATCCCACATAAAAGTAGACTCTCTGCTCTATTTGGAGAAATCTAAGTCCTGGACAATATTGGGTCCTCATTGCTCCCTTAAAACAGTCAGCCTACCCTGAACATTTATGTATTCATTCCCTCAACAAGTATTTATCCATAAAGAGCTAAGAGGCAGGCACTGTTCCAGGTTCTGAACAGACACAACTGAAAAAAACATATAAGATTGATGCTCTCACTGACCTTGCATTCTGGAGGGACTCATAATCTACTGTTATCCCACCTATTCTACTCCCTGGCTGGCTCTGTAGGCTTGGAAATTTGTGAACCCAGACTGGTTCCAGGAAAATGCTTTCTACAGTGAGAAGAGGCAGAGGTTGCAGCATTTAGTGCCTAGCTTAAAGTCTCAATACCTGGCAGGATGGGGTAGGTAGGCAAAGCGAGGAGGAAAGTAAGGGAATTTCAGTTTGCATTAACATGATACAGTCTCAACCAAATAACTCTCAGAATTAGACAAGACAGGTCACTTTTCTACTCCTTCATCCCCTCATTTAATAAGCATTCACTAACTGTGAGGTCTGGGACAAATACGGTACCAAGAGGGAAAATATAAAGATACATACATACATACATACACACACACACACACACACACACACACACACACACACACACCTCAATCTACTGGCAACTTAGTTATCCTCCAAAGCCTGAGAAGTACCACAATCATATTTACAGTATTTCAACCCAAGGAGATGTTCTCCCATAATCACTGGCATGTCACCAGACCTAAAATTCTTTTTATCCATTAATGACAACACCTGACTTTTTCCCCTATGTGTTGTAAGTGCTTTATATAGATTAAATCATTTTGTTTGCATACCAGCTCCATACAGTATGCATTATTTTATTCCCATTTTACAGCTGCCAGGTAAAAATATACTGTTAAATCCTACAACCAATTTTACCTTTTTAAGATCTAGAGTTTCTTCTCCACGATCTGGCTCTTGGACTGAGAATGATCGTGTGTTGTCTGTTTGTTTAAATTTCATATCTTTTACAAGCAAAATTTGGTGAAAAGCCATTTTAATTTCTTTTCCACTTACCATTCTCTGCCTTGAGTGGTTTTATTACCAGTAACACTAAAACTATTTTAGTAAAACAATAATATTCTAAAAATAGCTATTGTTTATTGCAAGTGTATAATACTAGGTACTTCATAGATTTTATCTCACTGCTGCCTCCCTACTCAGACAAATTAGGAAATGAGGTTCAGAGAGACCAGTAATTGTCCCAGCTTACACAGCTGACAAGGGTCAGGGCTCAAATAGAAACCAACACTTCAAGCCCAGTGCTCTTTATGTCTTCCACATGACATATCCTGAAGGGACTGAAAGGCAAAATGGAAATAAACAAATAAAATTGAGGCAGAGATCATCAAATTTTGGGTGAGTCTGAAGGTCTCCAGGCAGAGGATGGGGCCTAGTCAGAAGAGATCCTAGTCAGTCAGATCCTGAAGGAGAAATGGACTTTCCAAGAGGGGCCACCCCAATGGTAAAAATCAGAAGTGTCCCAAACAGGGACATGGCAACATCCACCCATTGGTTTTTCTGACTGGTATTGCTTCAAGATCTACCAATAGATGCTGAGGTACTCTTTATCTGAAGATGATAATTTTTCAATGGCTTTGGTTTTAAGGTTGGCTTACCTCATGGGGTCATTTTCAGCTAATGAAATCATTATTCAGTTCAAAATTACATAGAAACAGCTAAAAAGACCTTAGGGAAAACAGGTTCTTCTGGATGAAAAATCAAATCTAGCCACCAATAAACTCCATTCATTGAAAAATGGAAACAAGGAACCAGACTCCCTGGTTACACTGCGTGTATGCTAATGTGCCATGAGTATCGAATGCAATAGTACAAGATGCCCAGTATGTATCAGATGTGAAACCACGTATTAAAAATAAACAGGATTAAATAATAAATGACAAATGATCACTGTTAATCTCTGAATCTGATTTTTAAAGCATGGCACTACTCGGAAGATCAAATAATCCATATGTTAGAAAAACAAAGCCGCTGATTTATAGCTATCCTTCTTGAGGAATGTCCAGTGACTTCGATAGAAGTCTTTTACCACAGCCCTCTAAAAAAAGAAAAGACATAAAGAAATAAAAAGAAAGGACAAGAAGGAATTTAAAGAGAGAGACTGGGAAAGGAAACCGTACATGGGGATATTTTTGCTCCCAGCTATGGGCAAGTGTCACACTTTCTCCTGATAACCTTGACCTGGTTTTCCTGGCTCAGCAGTAGCAGCTGTGTCACATCGGCTTAGCATCTGCTTATCAATCTAATTGTGCAAACCTGACTCCTGCTTCCAGTGTCCTTAGCATACAGGATATCACAACAACCAGGTTGACTGAGCAGCCTGCAGAACATAGGAAACAACCAGTTCTTAGGGGAAGGAGGGCAGGGTGAGGGTTGGAGAGATGACCAGAACATCGTTCCTTTATTGTCCAATGATCACAAGTGGAATGAATATTTGTTGGGCAGCACATGGGGCAGGTTGTTCTAAAGTTGCAAAATTAATGGGTTGTTGAATCTTAAAAAGGAAAAAATGTCATACCATCACATACTTCAGTAAATATGTAATGGTCTGTCAATCCTCTGAGGGCATTGCTGCACTGACACTGTGGCATGTTATTCACATCTTCTAAACCAGAAAATGGGGACATAAGAAACAGTGAGACTATGAAGCAGAGCTATGGTAAATGAGAGTATGGCTCTCTTGTCAGGCTTCTGAGGTTCAAATTCTGCCTCCACCACTGAACAACCATGTGGCCTTGGACAAGCTACTGAAAGCTCAAGAACACCCTCTGGTTCAGGTAAAGATCAGAAGAGGCAGTGAACAGAAGGGTACAGAACCATGCCTCTAGCATGCACCCAAAAAATATGTATTCAGAGAAATGTGTGTGTACTTATAGAAACGAAGTAACATTAACAGCTAAGACAAGACAGACTATTTTAAATTACCGATTCCCACAAAGAAGTCTGCATTGTATGGTTTATATAGCATATACTTAACCACAGTGAAGTTGATACTGTGTAATTGTCCCTGGTTAGAGGATCTCTTGTGATTTGGGCCCTTCTAAATGGCATAGCCTACAGTACCCTCTACTAGTCACTGAGTAAACAAGTAACTACTCAGTCTGTTCTTAGGGTTTAGAAACTGTTCTAGCCACTGGGCACATAACAGCAAACAGAAGTGATAACCTCTCTTTCACACACAACTTATATGCTGGGGGGGGGGGGGGGATACAAACACACAAAGCAAAAAAAAAAAAAAAGAAAGAAAAGAAAAACTAACAGACAGTCAGGAAGTGATAACTACTGTGAAGAGAAATGAAAGGGGGTCCTGAGGCATAGAGCAGCAATTTTTTTAAGTTTATTTATTTATTTTGAGAACAAGAGAACATGTGCATGCACATGAGTAGGAGAAGAGCAGAGAGATAGGGAGAGAGAGAATCCCGAGCAGGCTCTTTGCTGTCAGCATGGAATCAATGTGGGGCTCCATCCCAAGAACCTGTGAGGTCATGAGCTGAGCCAAAATCAAGAGTTGGATGCTTAACCAACTGAGCCTCCCAGGCGCTCCTGCAATTTCTAAATTCATGCGGTCAAGTATCTCTAATGAAGTGATATTTGAGCAGAAATCAAGAACATGAAAGAGGAGACAATGCAAACATCTTGATATAAATCCAAGCGGAAGAATCAGCAATAGCAAATAAGCCCGTGTGCTTGGAAACTTGAGGAAAAGCAAGTAAGCAAGTCCAGAGCATAGTAAAGGAGAGAGACAGGAGTAGATGCAACCAGAGAGTTGCTGAGTGGCCCATCATGTTGGTGGTCAGACGCATCATAAAGGGTTTAAAATACCTAAAAATATGCTGAGAAGCTACTAGAAAACTTGGAGCAGAGGAATACCACAATCCGACTTATGTTTAAATGGACCCGTCTGGCAGCTGTGTGGACAATAGACCGTAGCAAGTAAGAATGGGATCAAGGGAACCAGTGTGGAGTCTTCTGTAACGAACCAGATGAGAAAAGAGTGGCTTTTAATAGGATGGCAATGTGGGAAATGGTCAGATTTGGGATTTATTTTGAAAGTACGGCAAACACAATCAACTGATAAATAAGTGGTTTTAAAGAAAAGATAATCAATATTGACTCCAAGGTTTTTAACAAAAGCCAGCTAGGTGATTGTCACATTGAAAAAGCTTGGAAGAGGTTAGTTTTGAGATGGAGGTGAATTAAGATCTCAGACAAGCTAAGTTTGAAATGCCTATTAAATATCCTGATGGATGTCAAATACGAAAGATAAATGAAAGGAGTTCAGAGGAGAGATCAAATCAAGAGATATCTATTTAGGAGTCATTAGCATATAGATGGTATTTAAAATGGAACTGAATGAGATCACCAAGACAGTGAGTACAGCTGAAGAAAATGTCCTAGCATTCAGGGCTGAATGAAGCGGGATCCAACAAAGAGTAGAAAGATTGCTTAGTTAGGATAAAACATACAGTAGAAAGAGGCTGAAGTTAGGCATCTAGAGACCTAAACCTTAATCACAGTTGTATCACTGGCTACCAATAAGGTCTCTTGATGTCCAGCACGTAACCTATAAAATGGGGTGAATCGTCTGCACCTGCATCACCCTTACTACTGATGGGAAGCACAACATGTTTCTTCTCTGAGAAGTCACGAAGGAAATGTTGTGGTACTGCTAACAGACCAGGAGAGAAAAAGTGTGAGCCAAAGACATACCGCACTCTACTGAGACGAGGAAAGGCCAGTAATAAGGCCAGAGTTAAATTCCAAAATGTGCTACAGTCCATATCTCTGGCCCCCAACCACAAATTCCTCCTTCCCATCTCCCAAGTAATGTCAACTCTAAGCTGCAAATGAAAACACTCAGAAAAGCATTAAAATGGTAAGTCAGAGCAGCATCAAAGAAAGAAAAAATACTGGGGAGATATAGAGAGCAAAGGAAACAGAAAATATTCTTGTCTTCTTTACTGGTTAGGAGATGAAGAAAGAAAAGAGAATGCAGTCTTGGCTCCTTGCCATTTCCATGAGGGGAGACAGCATGCAGGGCCCTTTGAGGGAGATCAAGGCTTAGGATCCTGGTGGGTAAGAGGTTATGCAGTGGAGTCTTTGATTAGTAATTCAACTAGGATTGATTCAAAGGGTGGATGTGCATGGATTCAATCCTGGGAAGAAAGTTTGATCTGTGTTCCAAATTGGCAGTGAAAGATTATTTTATTTTAGAAATTGTTTCTGAGTGGTGAAAAGGGATGAGACTCTGGAAGAAAGTAAACGGTGAAACTACCCAGAATTCTAGCTTCCTTACATTGTTTCAGGAAGCAAACAATGAGCAAAAGAGAGGATATGTACTGGTATAAATATGTTTCAACCTATGAAAGTGCCATTGAAAAGAAAGCATTAATTAGTGATCTTCTCTTCCCCTTGAGCTTCTCATTTAAGAACAGATACAACTTTAGGGACTAGACAAAGAAAGGATATATATGTATCAATCAAATCATTTAATAAAACGTCATGGATGCATTATAGTACATATTTGGGAGGAGAGGGATATCTTTAAAAATACCCAAAAAAGCATACACACACTCACATGCACACAATTATTTCATATATTTGACTTAAATGCTTCATTTTTTTAAGAAAAGCATTATGTATCAATCTCAAACCCATTTTGTCCTCAGGTCCAGTCCTAAGCCTCTAGCAATAATCAATGTGGTTCTGTATTTATTTTAAATACAAATGTTATCACACTCTACCTACCATTCTGTAACTAGCTCTTTTTCACTAAACACTGTTGTTTTTGGGGTTTTTTGTAGGTAGGAACATGTTGACATAAAGGGTTTATTTCATACCTTAAATTCATTCTCAGTTATTCATGCACTCTCACTCTATCCCATGTAATCCTCTCGAGTAAACTGGATAGAATATAGTAGTCGTCGCTTTGCAGATGATAGGACAGTACTGAAGACAGCCCAGCTGACAGGCACAACAACTTCCGTCTCCATGGTTAACACTCCGTCACTAAAACAACATTTTCAAATTGTCATTATTAGCACTAAAAGCTTTTTGTTTTTCAGATGTAAATGTCACACAGAACCCCAATATCTAAGAGTTCATGTTAATATCAGAGGCAGAGGTCTTGGGCCATGCCCCTCAGACTTCTCTACATCCAGCAGTGGCTCTCCAAGCAGCCCCACGGACCCTAGGTCTCTGCAGCCCCTGGTCTGGAGCCCATGCATGTACAGCTGACTTTCTTCAAGCCCTGTGCAGTCCAGACAAAGTGATAAACAGACCAAGAAGCCCTCAGCGATCTGATCAATGAGAACACACTGTGATGCCACTGGTGTAAGATAGGATCACGGACAAAAGGAGGCTGGCAAAGCTGGTCCTATGCTGAAGACAAAGAGTGAAAGTACTATTCCCCTAGGATTAAAACTCAGCAAAGGAAGGTTTCCAGAACAAAGAAGCTCATATTGTGGTGGGAAAATAGAGATGGACAAGAGGAGAAGTGAGCAATCATCAAGGGAAGGGTAGGTCTTGCCAAAGAAGGAAGAGAGAACAAATCCCTCAAAAAAGGAAGTTCAGTTCTTAGGAGGGAAAAAAAGGGCATCCAGGGGAGTTAATGGACAACATAAAAATAAAGACTGAGAAAAATATCTTCAGTATATATGGAGCCAAAGTCTTAGGAGGGGAAAAAATGAGAAGGATATTTGTTTGTTTAAATAGAATGACAAGAGTCTGAGGAGAAGGAAAAAGTCCTCAAGACTAAATAAATTCTCAAAACTACAGGAATAACACAATGTAAAGGTGGACATGTAGCAAAAATAGCATAAAGCTCACGAAGCTTGCAAACAGTGTATGGCACTCTGAATGAAAGAATGATTTAATTTGAGATGAAGAAATAAGATTATGGGTCAAAAGTAACACACTGCATACAGATAAATATGACAGAAATCCTGAAGCCAAGGATGATGCTGGAAATTAGTGTCAAGTGAATCTAGGGTTAGAAGGCTCAGGATCAGAAGAATAAGAAAACAATAAGGAACTCAGTATATGTCAAAAATATAGATCAAACATGCTTTTTAGACATAGGGCAATAACTACCCTATTGAATCAGGAAAATAACAGCAAATGTTCACCAAGTTCTTCTGCTAATCCTAAAGCAGCTATTTAAAGCAAGACACTTTTAAGGGGGGAAAAACTTAAGGAGAACTACACACACACAATAGACTACATACATTTTACTACAATTTAACTCTATTCCATTGTACTTGTGAATAACACATAAGCATAAACACAAATCAAATCCTTCCTCAAGAAAGCGTTCATGAGAAGTTTGCCAGGAGTCCTGCTGAGTGTTAAGGTATGACTTTCATTCCTGTTCCTTCATGTTCTATACAAGAAATGTTAACTCCAGGCATCAACAGGGATATGCTAATAGTAACGGGCTCTGTAATTTCTCAATGATACAGGTTTTCTGCTTTGGCTACAGAAGTTTATCAACTGTTTCTACTGTTGTATTTCTATTGTTATAGTGAAAGTTGATGCAATATGTAAAATATACAAGGCATGCCTCCAATTTCCTCTGCTAATTCCCTCGACACTAGACTGCCATAGTTAAAGGAATATTAACTTTCATGACTTGGGGTAGGAAAAACAATACCTTCAAGACTGAGCACAGGCCACTCAAATGCCTTTCTTCTATGCTTGTTTTCTATTTCTTACTCTAAATGCCACTATTACAAAGCACTTTATTGCCCTGGGTATGAGCCCAGTTTAGCAAACTAAACTGAGATGCTAAGAAACTCTTTTTATGATGGTTTTGTGTGGGTTACAACAAGAGTCTGAAAAAACAATAACTCAGAAAAATGGGTCAGTTACAATGGATAAGATTTATTTACAAGAAAATTTGAGCTTGTGTAATAGAAAATAAATAATAGCATTTTTTCCTAATCATACTAAGGTCATAATTGACATTACTTTCTCAAAGATCCCTGCCTTACTGAATAAATAAAATAGAAATAAACTATGTCCTGTTAGAAACAAGAGTAATTCAAACTATGGTAAGAAGGATAAAAGCACAGGAAGCCTTGCTCTCAAAATATCACAGAGGTGATAAAATATGACAGAAAGGAAAGGTTCATTGGAAGGAAATAAAAATGGGAAAAAAGTAAATGGAATAGTATAAGCAAATAAAAGGAAGCACAAATAGAAAAGGGGGATTGAGAAAAACATATATTGACGAAGTGAAGTGGATAAGATAGTAAAGAGAAACCTCAAGTAGGACAGTAAAAATACAAAAAGAAAAGATTTTTAAGGTGGAACAAAAAGAAAAGTTACTGAGATGATGGTATTCATTATGAAACTACCCCAAGAGCAAGAAAAACAAATGTAGATCAAGAGTACATATGTTGATTAATACTGAGAAACTTAAATGTTGAAGAATAAACATGTTTAGTAGTAGATCTTTTAGCTTAAGAATAAATGACAATGTTGTCAAACATGTATCCTGGAGTCAAATGACCTCAATGACCTGGAATTGTAGCACTACAACTGGTAAGGTGGGGACAGACAGGAGCAAATAAGGAGGTAACAAAAGAAGAAAGAATAACAAAAATTTTCTGATTTAGAGATCAGTAAAATAGTAATGTTTTTAACAAAAATTATCCGTAGTCAGGATGGGGTCAGAAGGATGCATAGTGTTCATCATTTCACATGTTAGGGGTCTTTAGAACATTCAGGTGGAAACATTCCCTTCCACATATTCTCACCACCAAATCTATAAATGCAGCTATATCAGCACCCAATTACTTACTCTGCCTTCCCTCCTGTTATAATGAATTATAATCACTGTATTTATTCTGTGGTTTTCTCTAAGACCACCCCTTTTATAGTGTACTAGATCTAATCCCATTGTCCCTATGTTGCTCTGGAATTACCAGTTTTTCTCTCTGTTAGATCATCCCCCTCAACAGACAAATATGCTGGAATACCTCCTGTCTTTAAAAAGTCTCCCTGTACTTCATAGCCTTCCTGTTAATCTCCTCTTTACAACTTATCTATTCCCTTTTCTCCTTCCAATCTGTCTTAACTTACTCTAATAGGGTTTCTTTTCCACTGTTCTTGTCAATTATACCGATGACTTCCATGTGACCAAATCTAATGGTCATTTCATCATTTCCAATGATCAGTGTTCCTCTTACTTGATTTAACAGCACCATTTGACGTACTCGATTACTCCTTGAATCTGGAAATACTTTTTTCTTGTGGCCTCTGTTGCCTCCTTTACCAGTTTTCCCATCTTTACAATCTCTAGACTAAATGTTTGAAGGCTTAAGTGCTCATGCCCCTGACCTATTCCTTACCTTTGCCAACCTTACTTCACCCACTATTAAACACTTGTATCATCCATTGACACCTGTCCTTCAGCAAATCCTCTGGGCTTTACCTGTACAGTATATTTTGAATCTGGTGGCTTCTGTCTTTGAAGCTATCAATCCAGGCCAAGACACCATTCTCTCACCTGAATTACTATAGTATCTTTCTAACAGCTCTCCTTACTTCTACTTTATTCTCAATAGTCTATTATTCACACAACATGAGTGAGATTTTGAAAGAAGTCATATTATATCATTCTATTGCTCAAACAGACCAATCTCATTCTCCATTAAAATCCAATGTTCTTCTTACAGTCCACAGACCCTACAAAATCTGTCCTCCTGCTAACTCTTCGGTCTCTTCTCCCATCTTTCTTTTTCTTACTCAATCCTTTTCTGCCATACTAGTCTATACCCCTCCCAGTCCACTCTTGTCTCAGGACTTTTGCACCTGCTCTTCATTCTGCCTGTAATTGTATGCCTAGCATAGCCACGTGGCCAATGCCCTCCCTCATTTTCTTCAGTTCTCTGTTCAGGTGTCATCAGAGAGGGCTTCCTTCACGACCTTAAAAAGTAGAGCACTCCTTTCACTTCCTAGGACCTTACCCTACTTTACATTCTTTAAAGCACTTGTCAACACCTCACATTTCTTTGTTTACTCTCTCTCCCATCTAACAGTATAAACTCCATGAGAGCTGGAATTTCATCTGCTTTACTCATTGCTGTATCTATAGCACCGTTACAGAGTCTGACCCACAGGTGGTACTCAGTAAGCATTTGTTGAATCAACCTCATATAAAGAGAGGAGGGCTGGATATATTTATTTTTGCCTTAAATGTGTGAGCTCAGCAAGGGAGAAGAAGTTTACAGAGAAAACTGAGGATAGAACATTAAAACCTCTGTGAGGCTACAAAAAATAGAATAACTAGAGCATAGCAAAGGTATCACTAGGTTTGTCTTCCATGACATACTTCTATGCCAAACCATGTAGCAAAAACAAGCTTCTTATAGAAAATGGCACCTATTAAAATAATTGTGTGGGAAGGAAGAGTCATGGGAATATCCGCTCTTTCTATACATGCCATATCCAACTGGAGTCAGCTTACCAAAATTAGGATTGAGAAGCCAGGATGAGACAGTAAGACTAGTTACAAAAAAAGCATTTGTGCGATATTATTAAAAAGTCAGAATTTAGAAGGAAAAAGATTAATTATCTTGGGCATAGTTAATCTCTGTAAAAGCAGAAGTCTATTGTCAGAGTGTAAAGAAGAGGTGGCCAGAAGATAAAATAAACTTAGAGATAAAAGGAGAGAACAGATGTGGAAAGGAATCATGAAAGGAACTCAGAAGCCGGAGTTCATAAGAAATTGTGTTGGCTTTGACAGTGAAAGAGGAATAGTAAATATAGATGTACAGTATGTAAATAAATCTTATTTTTTACAAAACACAGATCTAATGAGAAGTACTTCAAAAGAGTAAGCCTCGGGATGCCTGGCTGGCTCAGTTGGTTAAGTGTCCACCTCTTGATTTCAGGTCCTGATCCCAGGGTCAGGGGATCAAGCTCCATGCTCAGCATGGAGCCTGCTTAAGATTCATTCTCTCTCTCTCCCTCCCTCTGTCTCTCCCTCCCTCTCTCTCTCCCCTCTTGCCACTCTCCCCCACTTGTGTACTCTCTCACTCTCTAAAAATTAAAATTAAAAAAAAAGCAGGTCTCTACAAACGTTGATATAAAGTCTTCTGATTACCATCTTATACTTCTGATCGTATTAGTATGATGAGTTTTCAAATTGTTTATGTTCCTAAGTCCAATGCTATAGCATTATTAAACAAAATTCAATTCCAGCCTCCAAATTTCCTTCAAATGTATTAACTTGCTGTTTAAATTCAACATTGAAGATCCCCCGATAATAAAAATTTAGGAAAGAAGGCATCACTCATTCAAAGTAACAGTTACTGATTATTTTAAAGAAGTGGAATTTGGGGTAGGGGCTAACAAGATTTAGAAGCTAAATTGTTCATCAAACCACTATCAACCAATGAGGGGTACTCATGAAATGCATTAGGCAAGTCTTCCTAGGCAGTGAAAACCATGAAACTGGCAAAAATTCATTTTTAAAGAACTATGAGGCTAGCTGGGAGGAAAATCATTTGACCTCTGGCATCAAGAGTGCAGCAAAAAAATTACAGTCAGAGCTGGATTCACCCCACTATTCTCTTCCTAATTCATGTGGCAAGACAGGGCAAAAGCTGGGCCCATTTCATTGTCACCATTACCTAAGCATAGAGCTAGTCATTTAAGGGGAGAATCTAGCTTCTGGGGCTCCTACATGGTGAGTGGAAACAGTGATCAAACCACAAACAAGCATGACTTTCTTTAACATATCTACAGGCAAAGTACTAATACTCTCATTTGGGTATATCGTTTTAAACATTTTGCAAAATCCTGGCCATTTCTGCACGCATACACAGCAGAACTGAATTAGCCAGGTGTTTAGATCTTTCTTCACTTAGGCATATTATTGCAGTTTTACGTGCACCTAGAAATTCTGGTTTTGCAGGCTGCTCCTGAGATGATCAAATAGGTCGATATGTCTGTCCATTTGGATGTTGGAATCCTCTGCAGAGACTACCGCATAAAAACAATTGAAATCTTCCTTACCTCCAAGTGGATAATAAAACTCCACCCACTCCCTTTCCATTTCATGTTTTAATGTTTACTTATTTATTTTGAGAGAGAGATAGAAAGCAAGAGGGGGAGGGGCAGAGAGAGAGGGAGACAATCATGGCAGGCTCCAGGCTGTCAGAGTAGATCTGGATGTGGGGCTTGAACCTATGAACCATGAGATCATGACCTGAGCTGAAATGGAGTCGGATGCTTAACTGACTGAGCCACCCAGGTGCCCTGTCCATTACAAATAAATACATTTCTTTAATGAAGTAACTCCAAGTAGAAAGGGTAAGTAAAGAGAAAAAATTTAAACTACTTTATTTGATTATCTACTAATAAGGCTAAGCTCTTATGAGTTTCAGGGGAAAAAAGGGTATGAGTAGTAAATTATGTGTGTTTTAGTTATCCACACTATTCCTATTCCTTCATAGTATTTAGTTGGTGATTTACTGAATAAAATGAAGGATTTCAGAAAAGAACTTTATTCAAATTAATTTCTGAGAATTCCTGTCCTTTGATCTAGTGATTTGCCCGCTTGCTGAAATCAAATCTAGCAAACCTCTCCCCAAATGGTCTAACCTCAGAATGGGGGGGGGGGGACTTCTTGCCAAGCCTGCTATCTGTGTGCCGTTTCCACAAAACATCTGAAAACAGCACAGACCAAATTCCCATGAGACCAAGACAAGACATTCCATAACCAAAGGATATCCCCTCATGAGAAGAGTTTGGCATCCGTCTCACACCGAAGTACCCTAGAGACTTTAAAACCTCATGAAACATAGCCCAAAGAGCGTAAGTGACAAGCAAAATAGCATGGCATTTCTATGACCAAAATAAACATTTGGTGGATGAAAGCCTCACGTTCCATTCCTCTGATCACACATTGGCAGGGCCTTTGTCAGCTGCTTTGAACTGGCTTGACCATTTCCTCTCAAAAGCAGTTCATTTCAAGAGATGTCTTCTGCTTAAGATGCAATGGAACCCCGGGGCGCCTGGGTGGCTTAGTCGGTTAAGCGCCCGACTTTCGCTTAGGTCACGATCTCGCGGTTCGTGGGTTTGAGCCCCGCGTCGGGCTCCGTGCTGACTGCCAGCTCAGAGCCTGTTTCAGTCTGTGACTCCCTCTCTCTCTGACCCTCCCCTGCTCACGCTGTCTCTCTCTCTCTCTCCTAGAAATAAATAAAACATTAAAAAAAATTAAAAAAAAAAAAGATGCAACGGAACCCCATGTAACAGGGTAATACCTATCTGTAGTTTTGTTTCATTTGCCAAAAAGACTTTTCTTTTCCATCCCATAGCAAGTATGAAAACATAAGGGCAGTAGTTTAATGCAATGCAAATCTTTAGAATCATGTAGAAGGCTTGTTAAAAATATGGATTCCCCATCCAGACTTACTTAATCAGAGTCTCTGAGGGACAGATGAGCTTTGGAATCACGTATTTATCCTCTGCCCCTAGGTGATGCTGATGATTAGCCAAGTTTGGGGAAGCCCAGTCAAATGGAAAGCATGTGGAGCCTCAGTGGAGAGAGGCTTCATTTCATCTTTTCCTCTGCAGGTGTGGCCTCCCTCCATCTCTATTCTCTGGCTTGTGAAATGGTGATAAGGCTGACTGCCTCCTTTCTTTTTCATCTCACCAGGATGTTGTATAGGCCAAAGAGATACTGACCTTAATTTTCTGATCTGTGGACCTTCTCATATTTATTCAGGGTTAAGGCGCATGCCTCATTTGCCTGCATACAGTGGCCAGCCTGTGTGCTTCCACTCTGTTTCTGTTTCCAGAACAGGGTATAGCCAGGGGCAGGAAAAGAACAAGGATGAATGAGTCTGTCAAATGTGTAGGCCAGTTGATGGTACATTCTTGCTGGGCCTCTTCACTCTTGACACTTAGTCTCCCTCCTAAGAAAATATTAATTCCTAAGTAATCAGAAGTATGGTGTTGTCAGCCACCTAGAGTAGTCAGGGATAAGCTTGGTCTTTTCAGAAAATACTGTGGAAGAAGAGATAGTCAAGACAGTCTTTTTTTTGTCTGCATTTTGAAAATGTGCTTTGTTATTCCAGAAAGCAAAACTGAAGTCAAATGAAAATTAATAATGTTTTCAGAAGTCCTTGTGAAGATGAATATGCTATTTCAGGATGAAGAGATCCCTCACTTCATTCAAATCCAGGTTATACTTTAGAAAGCTCACAGGAGAGTATCTGAATATTCAATGAAAACAGGGTGTGGTGTTTTAATGCGTAGCTGTTTCTACCATAGTTCCTGCCACAGGGATGGGCACATAGTAAGCACTCAATAAATACAAGTTGTCTAATTGATCCTTAAGGTCTGTCCACAGGGGTCTTGAAATTTTTTTCTAAGGAAGAAATGGACCTTGTTAATAATGTCACTATACTCTGGAAACTGGAGAAGGCTGTTTAAATACAATGAAATCAGATGTCACCAGACCCTTGCATTTTCTTGGGCTCTTGGACAAGACCCAGAGGGCCATGCTGCTGCCATGGATATATTCTCTAATGGAGTATTTATACCTCAGAGACTCCAGCAAGCTAGGAGAATATTTATGCGGCAGTAAAAAACTTTAACAGAAAGCTGTTTGGCTCTAATAGTTTCAGGTATTTCTACACATCTCTGCTCACCATGTGTCATGTTGAATTATACTGTGTCCAGAGTGTGACAGCAGCAGCCCATAATGGGACTTACATAATGGAATGGCCTGAGAGAGGGAGTGAAGGAGGTGGTAAGAGAATAGGGGAGGAGGGTAAAGGAAGGGACTTTAAAAAGAAATATTTTTTGCATTTGGGTGCTTGATTTCCAGATTCAGGAAAAAATGAAGAATGTGAAGAGAAATTTTTGCCTTTTCCAAGTGAGATGCTCTGAGTGAGAACTGCAGCACTCACCGGTAGCACAGTGTAGTGAATCAGAGCACAAATCCCAGCTTCACCAAGTACTAGCTCTGAGGTCCTGAAAAGTTACTTCTCTCTGCCTCAGTTTCCTTATCTGTAAAATAGGGATGATGATAATAGTTCTACTTCATGGAAGTTAATATAAGAATTAAATGAGTTAGCATTTTACAGTACTTTGCACAAATGCTTCACACATAGTCAATGCTACAGAAATGAGATATGTGTATATATATATTCATATGTTTATACATTTTTTTAAATCAAGCAATCACTGAATACCCAGAATTGAATGCTGCAATGGGCAGCCCCAGCCTACAACCTGATTTTGGTAGGTATCCAAACTACAAATGAATATTCTGCTGAGAATAAGTTCTTTCTAATCTTGGCTACAAAATTTTCTAGAGGGAAAATGGCAAAACCATGCAACTATTACTAATAGATGGTTTAGGATATTAATGTGCTGGTCACTATAATGAGCATCTCATAGGGATCCTATGATTTCAGCCTCCCAACAACACTGTGAAGTTGGAATAGTATCCTCAATTTACAACTAAGGAGCCTGAAGATGAGAGATGTTAAACAATCTGTCCAAGGTCACACAGTGGGTATATGATGAAGCTGGAATCTGCACCAAGTCTATTTCATGCTAAACTCTAGACCTTTCATTTGTCCTTATAACTCTTCAGATATGTGTGTTAAAATTAACAGTTGCTATTCTGGTGGAGCTCAAAGACTAGTAGTAAACTATGTAGTTTAGCTGTTAGCTCCTAGCGTACCAGGCACAAAGCCACAGGCAACAAACTAAGGAAAAATCCCTTCCCCCTTGATAGGCAAACTTTTCTCCTGAAAAGCCAAGCGTACAGCACAAGGCACACCTGACATGTTAAAGCACTCTGCCAAGATACTTTAGAACATGTACTGTGCTGGTCACTGTGATTGTCTAATTTACAAACATTGTCCAATTTCAGCCTCACAAATTAAGAGGTTGGAACAAGTATCTCCAGACCATAACAGATAATAAAAATAATAATATTAATAATAATAACAATAATAATAATAAGTAGGGGCACCTGGAGGCTCAGTCGGTTAACCGTCCAATTTTGGCTCAGGTTATGGTCTCATGATTTGTGAGTTCGAGCCCCATGTTGGGCCCTGCACTGATGCCTGGAGCCTGTTGCTGATTCTGTGTCTCCCTCTCTCTGCCCCTCCCCCACTCATGATCTGTCTCTCTGTCTCAAAAATAAAACAAACATTACAAAAAAAATTTAAACAAAAAAAATAAGATTATTATTGATATTGCCGTGTTACATAAGGGGAAACTGAGACATCGAACTGCTTCAAAATTTATCCAAATAATGGTAGGGTCAGTGTTTGAATCCCAACAGTATGACTCCAGAGTCCATGCTCTAGAGATACAGCCAAACACCAAAGCCAGCAGTCTGAATTGGAAACACACAAGTCATAAGTTTAAATAAGCAGAGAAATGGTGAAAAAGAGGGCAGAAAATTCAAGAAGGAAGAATCATCTGGTAATTCATAAATAGGATATTCAGTTCCTTCTACCTATATTTGTACTTCTGGCTTAGGTGGCAAAGAGGACAATACAAAGCTTTCACAGATACAAGAGAAAAGTCTAAGTTTGTCTTGCTGGAGTTCATAAACTTTGAACTTGTCATTCAACATGAGTCTGAGAAACAGCCAGGAAAGAATAAAAGCACTATTGCTAGCTGCTATTATGATAATGCTTTCAGACTGATTAAGCACTTAACACTGCACATGATCTCAAGTCAAAACAGAGCTACATTTAAGGAGCTTCCGTTGCAACAGCTTTCTGGGTGAATCTCTCATTTATACTTTGACCTCTGCAGCTTCCCTCCTCCTTCCTCCCTTCCCTATCCACAGAAAGCTACCTAGATTTCTTAAAATGACTTTCACTTCATCAGATATAAAAGATTAAATTCCAAGTTTCCAAGCTCAGTTTGCAAAGAAACTTTCCCCTTCCACTCAGCTGGCCTCAGAAACAATCACCATCTTGATCCTCAAAAGAATGTTTTTTTCCCCCATTTTGTGAGTCTGAACAAAAGCAGGGGCTGCTTAAGCAGTAACATAAGAGCATTTAGGAAAACAACTCTACTAACTAGAGAACATCTTGTTTAGTACTTAACGCTACATGATGAAGACAAACTTCATCCTGGAGTTTGCTGGGTCTACTTTCTCCCCCATTTCCATCTGTTATTTGGCTGTGATATTGACAGCAACTCAGATGGCTAAGTGCTTATGTAGGGCTCCTAGATTAGCGTCCGTCTGTTAGCCCATGAGTTTTGATCAGTCACTCACAAGCTCCATTTCTTTGATGCCTACAAAAGAGTTTCATAGGTTAGTCATAGTTACCATGCAAAGCAGGGCTTTGCTTTTTCCAAAAAAGGAAGCAAATTATCCTATCTTTCCTCTTCCAGTGGTATCTGGCAGAGGGGGTGGGGAGTGGGGAATGCATATTCTTAAGCACTATGTCACTATGACCTCTCACAAAAGTACTATATCTGAATTGACTTTCTTTTATGTATTAATTACTAATATTCATTTTTAGATTTTTAGATCTACAAATCTGTAGTTTAGCTGTTAGAGGACACACTCATACACATAGAAAACTGAAAGACCAGATACCAAAATGCTCTCTGTGTGTTCAATGTGTTATTTTTCGATGATGTTTATGAGTGGTTTTTTAAAATTCATTTTATATAACAATATTTTCTAGATTTTCTATAATGACTATCTATTATAAAACAAACTAAAAGACTTTTTAAATTATAAAGACCTATCCCTCACATCTATGAAAGATACAAAATTGAACAGAAAAGTTCAGACATTTCCCTAGGTTAAGTCATGAACCTTGCTAAATTAGAAAGCCAGGTCAAACTAGTCTAGTTTTGGTTGAATCTAACATTTGCTATTGTTTTCTATGGGTACCTGTACCTTTGAAAAGTTCATCAACCCGTACTATCCAACATGGTAGCCACTAGCCACAGGTAGAATTTAACTTTACATTCTATTTAATTAAACGTAAGTAAAATTCAAAATTCAGTTCCTCAGTGGAACAAACTATATTTCAAATTCTCAGCGGCCAAATGTGACTAAGGGCTACTAACTGGACAGCACAGAAACAGAAAATCCCTTCTTTGCAGAAAGCTGTATTAGACTGCACTGGCCTAGAAGCTCAGCTGCTAACTAAACACAATGTCACCATCGTGAGCAAACCTCCAGAGGAAAGGCCTCCCACAAATTTATATGAAATAGAGAAAAGCAGGACTCAGCCTATATCTGTCCTTCCCCCAAGTTGCATCTGATTTATAGAGAGTGAGTAGGAGGATCTTTATGTGAATAATACACAGTTGGACCAAAGACTCCAATCTGAATAGTCTCTGGACAATTATGAAGCCTGAATAGAAAATACAGGAGCCACGGAAGTTCCAGTGGAAACCCAGACCTTCAGCCACTACCAGATTTCAAATGGCTTTCTGAGCAACTTAGCTACTTGTTCTGAGAGGTGCACAGTGGTGGAAGCCCATCCCTGCCTCACTTAGCAAAATGCAAACATACTGTACACATGAGGAGTAGCACGCAGCACTGGCAAAGTGCATTAGCATAGGACACTTAAACATCTTTAGTCATCGCTACACCACAGAGAGGAGACAAATATAACTCTCTATGTTTAGAGAAGACCATACTTTGAATTTAGTAAATCAGAGCTCAGCTTATTTTATATCATGTATCCCTGACTTGTCATTTAGATTTTTGCTACATGAAATGCGACATCAGCATCACCTGGAAACTTCTTGCACATGCAGAATCTCGTGCCCTCTTCCAGACCTACTGAGTCAGAAACTAATTTTAACAAGATCCCCAGGTGATTCTTGCGCACAGGGAAGATTGGAAGTCACTGATTTCTCTCCCTCTCATCTCTACTTTCAATTTCTAGAATGTAGAAGAGACTCAGGTCTTTTGATCAAATTCCATGCAATACCTTGGAACTGGAAAGAAGCATGGGATTTGATAAACACTTCTTGATGAACTGGAAATCTGTGACCTGGCTTTCAAAATAAGGAGGGCAGTGTACTTTCAATGTATTGTCAAAATATACAGACATAATGTGAGCTTTTCAGTGTTTCTTTTTGTTTTAAAATGCAAAAAGTAGAGATTATCATATGGCAATACTAATAAGCAAATAATAAACCATGCAAGATTCCTTTGTTCTTTACATTGCTGTCTATGAGGGTAATCATTTTTAAAAGCTTTTATTTGATAGCTTGAATAGAATCATGCCCTAATTATAGTCTTCCTTTTTATTTGCCACTGAGAGGAAATACACCAGATGAAGCTGTTTGAGACTCTATGGTTTGTTCAGCTGTATTAAATGCTTCTAACTGCTGACTTTTATCGTTCTTAACAAGTCAAGACCAGACTGAATGTCTTTGAGGATAATTGTTTTTATTCATTTCCCTTCTGCATTGCTAAAATGGAGGCAGTATGTAAATTAAGGAAAGAGATGCGGATTCAGAAATGCCCCAGACCTCGGCTGATTCTCAGAAAAAGGCAAAACCAAATCTCCTCTGTTTAGAGCACAGCATGTCTCTGTGATCAGTGAGTGCTCTTGAAACCTGGACAGTTTCTTGATTCTTTACGGTAGTCTTTATGCCATGAAGTTAACCTGACTCATGCATAGGCTCCATTCCAAAAATAAATCCATGCCGATCTATATCAATGCTCCTAACATTATGTTCTTACCCATGGAGTCAGCAACGCAATATGTAGGGTTATATCAGAGAAGTTACTGGAGGCCAGGGCTCAGACTTTCCGGGTGTTAGTCTCAATTCTACCATTTACATGCTGTGTGACCTTGGGATAAAGAAATAAAGCCATGATCCTCAAATGAAAGTGATCTTGTACCCCCTGTGGGGACATTTGGCAATGTCTGGAGACACTTTTGACTGTCATCATTTGGGGGTGCTATTGACGTCTAGTGCACAGAGGCCAGGGATGCTACTAAACATGTTATAATGTACAGGATAGCCCCCATAACAAAGAATTACCTGGCTGGAAATGTCAATAGCAAAAGGCAGAGAAATGGCGGACCCAAAAAACCTAAATCATTGCCATCCTTCAGCACTGATCTGCTCATGCAAAAACCATAGCCTACAAAAACACCAGAGACTTGAAACTACGGAATCCTCAAATCAACAAACAAGGATCCCTATTTCTTCATGCTCAGCACTGGTTTAGGTTCTGTGAAAAATACAAAAGTGCAAGACTTTTACTTTTTCTCCCAGAAACTAGAAATTGGAATAAACCATTGAGGTCTAATAGGATAATTCCTCGTTGATCCATTCCAGTAATTTTTTGCTGCCTCTCTACATGGTGCCCAGTCTAATTACGGGATGACTCCCCATTCCCCTGGGATGCCACTTTTCATTCTCATTCACTTCCTTGTTCTGAAGGAACAGCAATTTGCCACTGAATGGTTATTAGCCTTTTTCCCTTTAAGAGACTAAGAAGGAAAAAAAAAAAGCCCACAGGATAATTTTAAAAGTTGTTGCTCTAGTTTTTCTCCAACTTTAGAAATCTCTGTTGGCTTTTAATTAAGAACTGGCATTTAGACTGTGAGATGAACCAGATTTGAAGGACTGGTTTTTTTTTCCTCTTTTAATGAAATGACACTCATTTCCCTAGGAGGGGTTTTCCCCAGATTCTCATTGTTCTACTAAAGATGATTTACATGGGCATCTGTGGAGGCAGCAAAATCTCTGATTGGAGAGGGAGACCAGGCTAGACACAGTATGCCTTCCCTCCGAGAAACTAGGAAATAAACACCCTCAGGACTGAGATGAAACCCTCACCAACTTCAGCATGGAATGGCTTGGAGGTGGGGTAAGTCAGAGTCCCAAAGAGTGGCAGCAGGGGCTATATGACATAAGTCCCAGAAATATGCCATGAATGTGACTGAATCAGTCAGTCGTCTCAGACACCTGCAATGCACATTTCACTCCACGCCCTCTCCTTATTCAGCCTTAGAATCATGCATATTCAGATGGAGTCAGTGCTAACATCAACCAAAACACCAATTCTTGAGCAGCCATGTTCCGAGGTTCCTAAGTCCTAATTTTTTTCCTGAGACATTTGGCTAAGCATCAGAGTAAACTGATGATTTTCTTCTTAGAATTTAATAGAAGAAAGTGTAGTGTGGACAGGATATTTGCAAATTCTCAAACCATATCCCCGCCAAAGTTATTTATTAATTACAAAAGGAAAAGAGTGACTGAACCTGGCAGACCTCATCTTAATCAAGGCCATCATCACCAATAATAAGACATATCAACAGCTTATAATCCTATGATGAACAGAGAAGAATCCTACATCATTTCTGTGGTATTTGTGACCAAAAATATTTAACCTCAGTATGAGCAAATCACCAAACTAAAACTAAGGGACATTTTACAAATAACCAATCAGTCCTCTTCAAAAGTGTTATGATCATGAAAGACAAGACCAAAACCATCACAAGCTGGAGGAGACTAAGGAGACGTGACATGTAAATGCAATGTGGAATCCTGGACAGGATCCTGGACCAGGAAAGGACATTAGTGGGAAAGTAGTGACATGTAAATAAGGTCTGTGTATAACTTAATCGTGTCATATCAATGTTAATTTCCTGTTTTTTTTAACTGTTCTATGGTAATGTGATTATAATCATAACATTAAAAGAAGTGGCATCAAGATATACAGGGAATCTCTCTACTGCTTTTTGTAGGTTTTCTTTAAGTATAAAATTATTTCAAAATAAAAATTTCCTAATTTATATATGAAAAACCGCCTACAAATGATCTTGGAACAACACAACAGTGGAAAGACATAAGGTGATGATCAGGTCCTGTTGCAGCCAATCTCTCTCTCATGCTGGACCTTGACAACCACTCATCTATTTTGTTTCTGTGCTTTTGCCTTTTCTACAAGGTTACATAAATGCCATCATCTAGTATGGAGCTTTCTGGATCTGACTTCTTTTACTTAGCATACAGCTTTTGAAATTTATAAAGGTTGTTGCATTTATTAGTTGCTCATTCCTTTAAATGAGTAACTAAATTTAAATGATAAATTCCATTGTACGGATTTATCACAATTTGCTTATCTATTCACTAGCTGATGGACAGTGAAGATGTGTGGGATTACTATGAATGACCCTACCAATATTTGCATACATTACTGTTTTGTGAACTATGTGTAAATTTTAATTCTCTTGCCTAAATACCTAAGACTGAGACTAACAGTCTTATGACAAGTGTTATGTTTAAATCTATAAAAAAAAAAATATTTGCCAAAAATGGCCATACCACTTGGCACTCCCATCAGCAATGTATGAGACTTCCAGTTGCTCCACATTCTTTTCAGCATTTGGGATTCTCAGTCTTTTTCATTTTGGCCATTCTGATAGGGGTATGAAGGTTTCTCAATTTTAATGAGTTTCTGTCTGCATTTCCCTGATAAATAATGATGTTAGGCATATTTTGGTATGTTCATTAATGACTTCTCTGATGAAGTACCAATATCTTATCAAGTAATTTATCTTACTATTGTAGTGTACTACTGGAAGCCTTGAAAAGTTTTATACCACGTGTCTCAACTGTGATATAAAAACAAACCATGACCCTCCAACCTAAAGTTGCTGTGAAAAGGCAAATGTACGACTGAGATGGAAACCGTTTGGAAAGAGGGTCAATGTCCAGAGGGAGCCACTCAGGTAAGGCCTCGTAACCACCTTTGATACTGCTTAAGACCCCTAAGTCTTGACAAAGGAAGGAGACCCATTAGAATGACCGAATTAGAATTTCTCACCAGTGAAATGAATCAAAATCAAATTGCTTTATAAAGAATGGAATGCAACACTTGATATTTTATACATCTATTTTGAAGGGCCTGGAAAAAAAATCTTCTCTAAAATAGGGGCATGATGCATTTACTGAAGCTCTTAGATGGATGGTGAATTACAAATCTGTGAATGGCCCTAAGGGTCAATAATTCTGAATTCTTATCTTGCTTCTGCTTTAGATATAATACATAGTTGTGAGATCATCTTTCATCCTCAGCTTTTCCATATGTAAAAATTAGCTTTCTTAAACTGTGCCCTCTATAAATTTCTTGAAGTTTTCTCTATCAAAAATTATCAGTATATGGCAATAAAACCAAAACAGAGAATAAACACTAAATAATAAAATATACAGTAAAAATATAATTAACTTATCCAGATACCATTTACATAGCAACTTCAGCTTTCCATCACTGTAAGGACTGTGAGCAAGAAGCACTTCATGAAATAGTCTAACACTCCATGCTTTGGATAGCCAGCCCCTCACATATCAGGTTTTGCTCATAACCTACATACCATTCTTATATGCTTCCTTCTTTTAAGGCCAAAGGAGATCATAAGCAGCCATCTAAAGGTAGGGAAAGGAAATCTAGAGATAAAGAGCAAAAATTAGGGCAGTATCAAAAGCAGCCAAAGAGAATAATACTAAAGAACAAATATAAGGGCCCTAATCATGTTGCACTGAGAGCAGTAGTTTGGCATGTATCAGTTCATAATGACTACTTTCACAGGTTTGGAAATGGAAGGAACCTTGGAATTTACCCATTTCAACTTGCTCATTGACAGTAAAGTAAACCAAAGCCTAGAGAGATAATTGAGGCATTGGTCAATTGAGGTGGCCTCTCTGTCTCTATCTCTCTTTCACACATACCCATACACCCACACAAACACATACATCCCTACTTAAGAACTGAGATGGAATGAGAACCTCAATCTAATTTCATCACCCAGACAATAGATTTTGAATGATCAAGAAAAGATAAAAATTTTTGAAGTATATTCTATATCAGAAACAAGGAATTAGATATTTTAGAAAAATTAGCCTCTAATTTGGTTAAAAATTTAAATACCTCTGTATTTATATCAAGAAAGACATGCTGTTGAACATCTCCTTTCTCAATAGAGTTATATAAATTCCAAATGACAGTATGTTTTGTATAACTACATGTGTGTTTGTGTATGTGTATGTTAGGAAGCGCCAGCTGAGTCAAGCTTTCGGAAGCCACTGGGTGCATCTTGACTCAGCTGCATATTAGAGAGATCTCACAGGCAGCCTGATATCAGCCATGGTGGGAATATTTACACCACAAAACCACCCACCACTACAAATCAAGCCTTTTTTTTTTTTTTTTTTGAAAGCCGGTTGTTAACTATTTACCAACATACCACTTGATAACCTATACATATATTCTTTGAAAACAAAATGTAGTCTTAAAAACTACATGTCAAGGTTTTGAATGTTTTTGCAGGGTAGAGACGGTGTTTCCAATTGCTTACTATTGATATTTTAAGAGTTTTGTTCTTATAGACATTGAAATCGATTTTCTTTAAGTATGAGAAGAAAAAACCAAGGCTTCTTTCTATTAGTGACACCTTACTATATAGTTAATAAGATCAAAGAGCAAAATATACATGAAGTCTGTTCGAATTTGCCAAGTAATGCCTTAACACAATGTAAACAGAAGAGCAAGGTCCCAATTCTATAGCTTGCTGTGTGATGAGACACAGAGAATATGATAACCATACCTCATATTCTATGTGCAGTCCTAAGTCACTAAAAACAATGTTTAATGTTTCTTTATAAATTTAAGAAGCCTAATGCTGTAAGAATACAGTACACAGTACCACATGACAAGAGTCCAGAAGTTTCAGACCTAACTTCATGAAGTATATATAATATTTACAAGTCCTATATATATTATTGCCAATTACTTTTGCTTTTACAAAATCCTACTGAAATGAATGTGGTTCTCCCATGATTGACTTCAGTCAGATTTTTCATGGTTAAAGGGAGTTCTTTTACATAGTGACCAAAAGCATTGCTGGTGTATTATATGTGATAATCAGATAGCTCCCCTAGCTCTCATATACCCACCTTATAAAATCGAATACAAGTCTTACTAAATCTTTATTAAAAGAGACCAAAGGTCATTTAGCATAATACATGTGAGAGTTTTAAAACTGATAATATAAAGTGGTTTCATTTTATATACTGGGACTGTATATACAGGCAGCATTCTTTTCTTTTAAACAACTTTATTAAGATATAATTCACATACTTCATCCATTTAAAGTGTTCAGTTCAATGGGTTTTAGTCATTCACAAAGTCAGACACTCATCACTAGAACAGATCTTACAACATTTTCATTACCCCCAAAAGAACCCTATACCCCTTAGCTATCACACCCTCCAGACCCTTCAATCCTACTCCCAGATGTTAGCAACCACTAATCTACTCTTTTACTCTATTAACTTGCCTGTTCTGGACATTTCGTATAAGTGGAATTGTACAATATGTGGTGCACTGTGACTGGCTTCTTTCACTCAGCATAAGATTTGCAAAGTTCATCCATGTTGTAGCATGTATCAGTGCTACATTTCCTTATATTGCCAAATAGTATTCCATTATATAGATATACCACATGTTATTCATGCATTCATCCATAAGTCAATGGGCTTTATCATGTTTCCACTTTTTGGCTACTTTGAATAATATTGCTGCAAACATTCAATTACAAGTTTTTGTGTGGACAAATACCTAGAAGCAGAATTGCTGGATCGTGTGATAACTATGTTTAACCACTTGAGGAACTGACAGATTGTTTACTAAAACAACTACACCCCCCCACCTCAGACAACATTCATACTCAGCCTAAATACCCAAGAAAATGTATACTATGGAATCCCTCTTAAAAACAATCCAGTCAATTAATATTTTCTTCCCTTTATTCTGCACACTCATATATAAGTTTCTCATGAGTAAAGATATAGACAAGTTAGTTACCACTAGCATGTTTATTCTATTCAAATGCTTTGTGTTTGCTGATCTTTGAAATGCTCAACATTGTAAAGCAGTTCTTAAATTTCAGTTAAGGAGAATTTTTTGGTGGTAATTAATATAAAGTTAGAGGTTATTAAGACAAATTCATACAGAATGGCTATAGCCAGGTTAAGGGACCTCATTTTGTGGATTCCTTCTTCAATGTCTATATTTAGAGGACATAAAAAGCTAGTCTCAAGTTTTTACAGGACTACAGTCAACTAAATCTTCATAATATTAGGCTCTTTAGGATCTATCAGGGAATGAATATAACAAGGTCATACTATAAAAGATGAACCAACAAACCCAAGCTCACATAACACAGAAGAATTCCTTTGATATACGAATATTCTTCACTTCTGCTTCGAAAGAAGTCACACCTGTAGTAATGACTGTGTTTCAAAGAAGCTGCAACATCTTATATCATCTTGGTAGTCCGTTCAATTATTCATCTTCCCCACATGTACTTACCACTAGCAGTAATTAGACATGAACAAATTTTATGACAGGGTTACAAAAAAAAATTCTAAAAGAGTTTATAGGAAAAGATAATTGGCTTTTATTTTCCCTTGGAAAAGTCAAGTTTGCCTATTAATACTTCCTCAAAGATCTCAGAGCCAAAGCGAATGATTGGTTTAGAAAACTGTAAAGTCAGGGCACCTGGGTGGCTCAGTCAGTTAAGCATCCAACTTGGGCTCAGGTCATGATCTCGGGGTTCAGGGTTCGAGCCCAGAGTTGGGCTCTGTGCTGACAGCCAACTCAGAGCCTGGAGCCTGCTTCAGTTTCTGTGTCTCCCTCTCTTTCTGACCCTCACCTGCTCACACTGTCTGTCTGTCTGTCTGTCTCTCTCTCTCAAAAATAAATTTTTAAAAGGCATTAAGAAAAGAAAACAGTAAGGTTGCTAAAGTATCATATCCTCATGGACCCCACAGAACTGTTTCGATCTGCCTTAATTTCCCTACTAGATCGAGTACAGCACATTGTTTTCTCTTCTTGTAATATCCCTATAATGACTTGCATCCAATGAGTTTCATAAATGTTTCTAGGTGAAAGAATTAGTAAAGTCAAGAGGAATATGACAATATCAAACACAAGTCCTTTTTTTCCTATAATCAAGCTGCACAATGGAAAAACTGTAAATTTGGGGTTTTTTAAAGATTTTTTTTTTTTTTTTAGTTTTTGAGAGAGAGTGTGCACAAGTGAGGAAGGAACAGAGGAAGAGGGAGGGAGAGAATTTTAAGCAGGCTCCATGCTCAGTGTAGAGCTCGACATGGGGCTCAATTTCATGACAATGAGATCATGACCAAAATCAAGAGTCAGACACTTAACTGACTGAGCCACCCAGGCACCCCTCCCAAAAAATGCAGGTTTTTTTAAATCTCCCAGGGGCAATGCTGGCCCCCAAATGGGAGGCATCTTTAGTAAAATGCACTAATCCTGTTGTTCTAGAAACCAGGATATCTCTGAAATTGGGCCACATTCAGAGAGCAGCACTCCAGTCGCACACACCATTGCCACCGTATAGTGCCTAAGCTGGAAACGAGCAACATATGGTGCTGCTGAATTGATAGGGAGAGGAGTTTGAGTGGCATCAATGCAAAATCTCCATTTTTCATCTATTCAACTTCTTGACACCAACACAGTTACATGTCAAAATTTCTGGGAATGTGTCAGTGTCCAGGAATGTTAATAAAAAGAAAAAAGAAAGAAAAAGAAAGAGAAAAAGAAAAAAAAAACAGTTCTTCCCATCAGGAAACCTATCTCTTATAAAAGCTGGGTGAAAAGAGGCCATGTGGTACTTTTCAAAAAGTCTTAGCACTTAAAGTGCGACTTTAGTTTCTCGCTAATCCAATAAAATCTTTGAACAATGCAGAGGGGTAAAGAACCAAACCCAATACTGATCTTCCTAATTAATATCAGAACCATTCTTTGTACTTGTCTCCAATAATTTTTTAACAGGAGTTTCCTACGTGACGATTCCTCCACTGATGTTTGTGAATCTGCTATATATATATATATATATATATATATATGATAAAACAACTCATAAATACACACTAGTATAATCACTATCATGTGGGCACTAGCCAAGGATATTATCTTTATCTTTATTAGGAAGATAAATTTTCTATTTAAGCAGTAGGTATCTGAAAGTTACTTCCTTCTGAAGTGCCACTTTCAAATTCCCTAAAAAATGTAATAGAAATACTAATGATAGAGAACGTATCCCCTATAGTCAAGAAGACTATATTCAAATCACAGTTCGCTTGCAAGTTATATGGCCTTAATTTTAAATCTGTCTGAGCCTCACATTCCTTACTTAAAAAGAGTTATTGAGAAATAAGTGAAATATGCCATAAAGTACCTGACACATAACATATACCAGATTAAGTGTGCTCTGTCTTCCCTTCCCCTCCCCTGGTTATAACACTAAAGGCTCTAGATTTGTAAAATCAATGTTTGGATTAAGAAGATTATATAAGAGACTGTGGCTGCTCTACAAAATTATTTAAGTAAACAGAGTTCATTTATCCATGAAGGAGGATGTAAACAGGAAGTAAACTTAAAACTCTAAAACCCTTCAAACCCTCTACACATTCCCCAAGCACATTCATGTTTTCTAAACTCTTTTCGTAGCAAAAAAAAAAAAAAAAATCAAATGCCATTCATTCATGCTGCTCCTGTTCTAACTTCACTTTACCACCACTGATTTTCTATCGATGTTCCCCACCTGCAGGATTTGAACTGCCAGCACCATTCCCATAAGCCTTGCTTTGAAGGTGGATTTCAAGTGGCCCTTTTCTATTTGCAGAGAGGAGTCTTTGGAGGAGGCTTGTCCATCTCACTGAAGTTCAGTCCCAGAACCTGAGTTTAACTTGTGGAAGCCTCTGCTTGCTGAAACTTCCTGCAATCTCTATCTTCTTTCTTCCTTCTCTCCTGCCCTCCCTGTCCCTTTCTCTGCTCCACGATTAATGGGCAACTGAGTTCTAAGGCTGGTTTTTAATACGCATCATTCTCTTCTTGGCCACAGCATTACCAAGTATCCCAGCAGGACATTCCCCACATGCTAATGTTACTGTCATTCTCCAAGAAGAATGACAATGGTCTTCTGTCCAGAGTTTTGCTCTTTGAGCCCTTCGACACCAGGATACTCAAGAGCACAGGTACCCAACAGCTTCCTCAATCTACTATTCACAGACTTTATAGAATATTGGATAAAAAATCCTTTGAGGGCTGGGAGAAGGTGTTAGAAAGAGACCTGTCAAATAAATCCCAGTCTATTAGGTTTCAGCATGTATAATTTTCAAGGCAGATATACATCACCATGATGAAAAGTATACTCTACATGACACTGAGGGGAATCACCAATCCTAACACTGATTGAAGAGTACAGAGAGTGAAAATAGTGAAAAGATAAAAAGTGTAAAACTATGCTCTACTTTGCAAGGTATTAATAATTGCAATGTACTTTTAAAATACCTCATTCATTATGCCTCATCACATTAAGATGAAGGAATAATATCTAAATCATTAAATGTTTTCTATTAAGTCATATTGCTGGTCTAGAATATATATGTCAACCTTCTTAAAATCTTGCTCCCATAGCACGTTTGTCTGTCATGCTTGTTGGCTCACAACTTTAAAAAAAAAGTCAAGAAAGGTCAAATATAACTAGGTATATGATTCATGAGCCATTAATAATTGAGATGACTAATACCTTGATTATATAAGTTAATACTCCATATTTATTTGAACTTATCTACTAGAACTATATATTTATTGATTTTTCTCTGCATATATTCTTAAAATATGAAAAAATATAGGGATGCCTGGGTGGTTCAGTTGGTTAAGCGTTCAACTTCAGCTCAGGTCATGATCTCACGGTTCGTGGGTTTGAGCCCCACGTCAGGCTCTGTGCTGACAGCTCAGAGCCTGGAGCCTGCTTCAGATTTTGTGTCTCCCTCTCTCTCTGACCCTTCCTTGCTCACGCTGTCTCTCTCAGAAATAAATAAAAAAACATTAAAAAAATTTTAAATATGAAAAATATAAAAGAAACAATACAAATAAAACAGCTGCTTTTAAATGCACTAAGTCACAAAAAAAGAATAGATCCAAAATTTGTTATTTGTTTCTTTTTGTAGCTCTATTTTAATATATTCAGTGGTACCTACATTTGGCACTGGAATGTTCTTCCATCATGTTTTGTAAACATGAGGGAGAAGAAAAATCATCTTGATCAAAGATTAAATTATAAATTTAGAAAGACCATGTACAGAATTACAACTATTCTACTGATAATCTCTTACCTAAAACCATCAGTTTTTTCCATCACTCTACCTCCTTCTTGTAAGTCAATTTCTTAAATGACCATATACACAGAAAATAAAGGGGTTTTTTTGCAAGGGGATGAGGGTAGGGGATGTTATTCTTTAAGCAAAGGGAGAAAAAGGAAAATAAACGCAAAAAAAAATCTTGCTTTTACTACTATTTTACATAAAATAAAGCAAAAGGGATATTTTAGTCCTGAATTATTCATTAATCAGCCATGTTGCCTTATTCATCTTTCTTTCCTTACCTTGGTATGTACATCTTTCTCTGCCCCCTCTCCCACCCGCATTAATTCCCCAGCATCTCATACATATGGCTGTGCAAGTCAGAGCCTCCACTTCCAATACTTTCCCAACCAGAGGACATGCTTCATTTTTTAAATGGAGCAGAGCTAATGTTGCAGATGAAATCTGGGCCTAGTAACATTTGATCTGGCCTCAGACAAGAGGAGCAAGGTGGCATCAGCCCCCTCTGATATAGTCTGTAGCCAAGGAGCCGCACCAGTATACAAGTGACATGCATATCACATGTATCAAAGTGGAAGCTCAATCTGTACGGCAATAAGATTCTCTCACATCCCAGCATGGGTGCTGGCCCTGAGCTGCAGTTCCAGTAATTGACATAGTTGCCCAATGCTACAAAACAAACTCAGAAACTATTCTCATTAGACATCCCCCTGCTTTGCGACTCTGTTATTGTAAAACCCAAACACTGAGCCCCATACCAGCGTGGCTCTGTTTTTAATTAGTTCTGATGGCATTGGGCTGTAAGCCAAAGAAAAAATGAACTTCCTGTGACTGAGGCTTGCTGCTCAGTATGTTGCTTCCTTCTTAAAGAGATTGTTTTCACAACATTTTATGAAAAGGACTACTGACAGAAATAATGTAAGTTTTTACTGCTTTTGATATTTTTTTCAGGCTTATAAAAAGCAGCCAAAAGTCAGAAAATTTGTAAAGTTACAATGCCATTATTTGGTCTTTTGTGTGACCCAGTTGACTTGTCTTTTGATTAAAGACATCCTACCCGATTAATTTTTTTTAATGGAGAAAACACAGGCTTCTGTTAAAATTTTAAGACCATGAATGTTTTAGTGTTTCCACTAAATTAATTTGGTGATATATTTTTTACTGCCTGGGTCATTGCTGGCATGGTGTTAGAATTGAGATGCTGGTAAGGTCACCTTCTGACTGCAAGGAAATAAAGGGCTGACAGAAACTCCAGACCGATAAAGAACAATTTGGATAAATGCTAGACTCTTATACAAAATGAACCTCCACTGGCCACTGATTTTCAGTTCTCTAGAACCTTTTGAAAATCCTTCTTCTATGGAGAATTTCTTATCTTAGGACTCTTCTTCCAAGCTAGAAGCTAGGCATTTGCCTCCCAGATTCCTTTGTAATTTGTCATGACATATGACTTAGGCTCTGGCACTTGGACACACCCACACGACACATTTTACAACTTCAAGAAAGTGAAATGAGGTATAGCAGATACCATGTGGGACCCATTCTACCAAGAGAAGCACAGAGATTCATCCAGCATTCGGAGCAGCGGTGGCCCAGGTCCCAGCTGCGGCACCCTGCATCACTATTAGCAGCACCCTGTGCAAAGCTATGGGCAGAGGCAGAAGTCATGGGGCCCCTACTAAATCAGTGCAGCAGCGAGACTGGGTATGCTTTTGGGACTCACAAGACTTCAAGTTTGACTCCCTGGTCCTTCCTGGAGCTGGCCAATTTCCTTTAACAAATTGCTTCTCTACTTCCATTAGCTAGTGTGGATTCTGTTGTTGACAAACAGGAACTCTGATACCACCACTTTGGATTTTGCGCTATGCTTCCAGTAGAAAGGTAACAAGATGGCACTGAGTAGTGGTTAGGAAAACAATCTTTGGAGTTAGTAGGACATGGTTGGGAGTACTAGTTATAACTGTATGAACTTGGGACAATTACTGAATGTCTCTGAGCATTTCTTCATCTGAAAAATGATTATCATCCATAACTCATGAGGTTCTTGAGATAATTTAGTAAAATATGGTTGCAATTAATATTATCACTAACAGAGGCATTTATAAAATTCTTTCAAGTCCTTTTTGGTATGATTATAAATTTTATTTTAAATAAGTAAGGCAGTCACTTTCCTTGGGTACAGGCTTAGAGAGTCACTGGATTACAGAGTTGGAAGACATCCAAGGATTATGTCAGTCCTCCTCGTGCCGCTAAAAGGGTAATTATCTATAGTTTTTTGTAAAAGACCAGAGAAAAGATGCCACTGATTATTTTTCATTTAAAGATTACTCATACATATAATTCTTCTTTGACCAAAACAAATTCCTACACTATCTATACCTCTGTTCCTTTTGAATTTGTCTAATAGCTTGACAAAGTTCTACACATCCTTCAGGGCCCACTGACAATATCACCTCGTCTCTAAAGCTTTTTCCAGTTACCCTTGATCATATAAGAGCTCACCTTCCTTGAACAAGAATACCATGGTCTCTATTCTTGCCTGTATGAAGGTTAGTTGTATGCATGACTTAATTTCCCTCACTGGTACAAGCCAAGCTCCTTATGATAAGCAATCATCTTTGCTTCTTCAGCAGCCCCTAGTAAAGTGCTCTTTACTGGATAACATATTGTGATCTGTATGACCATAGTATTTGCTCTTAACTGTGTAACTATATTAGAAACTCCCTGAAGACACAGATTTCTTATCCTTCCATCCTCCTTGGTGCCTATAACATATTTGTTGAATTAAAAACATTAAAAGAAGAAAATATGTAGAACATTTTAGTTTATGATTAGCTTCTTTTCCCCTTTCAATCAGTTCCTCTTTGATCCTTTGAGAATCTATAAGTCTTCAGCATTTATATCACCCCAGCAAGTCTTTATGAAAGTAAATTCTTTGTCGCCACTCCTGGCCACCGTTATTACTGCTTCAACGTAATCTTTGCAAACTGGCCATAAAATATTTTCATTATAGCTTATGGTTGAGACCAACTATTACTGTTTCCTCTCCCTAACACCTACGTCTGGGCAGCTGTTGTGTAAAATGTGCTACACATTGCTGTAATTCCCAACCTACCAAGGGAATTCATACTAATCTATTTTTTACAATATTTCTAGTCCAAGGCCCCTCCTAGTTTCTAAACCTCTAAACTAGAAAGTGGGGGTGAAATACCCACTTTTTCTTATTGTGCCATCAGTGATATTTTCTCCTTTTGCTCTGTCATTGAATCTCCTAGGATATTCTTACTAGAACAGTCTCAAACTTTTCTTCTCAAGTCTCCACAAACATATTTCTTTTTGATGCCCACCAGCACCTCACCAAAATGGTATATGAATTTTTATTTCAAAAAGTTCTAATATGAAGCCTCCTTTCTTCCTTTCTATATAAGAGTTATCCTGCTTTATACCACTTCACAACAGAAACCACCACATATCCTATTTCCTCAATGAGCTCTATTTCTGTAATCCAATGCAGGTTGGGCTCCTAAAGATGTTTGAACACTTACACAATTACCTTCCAGACAGCACACACTTCTAAGTTGAGAGGCCAATAAATGGCAATGGGCAGCTCAAAACTCTTCCTCCTTCCATCCATTTTGGCCCAAAAATTGGGTCCATAAGTGAATTCATCTGTCACTGGAAACTTCATCTTATTTTTCCCTTTGAAATGATCCCTCCTTGGATTACTTCCTAGTAATGTGGTAGGTATAGAAAATGTTAGGCCTGCTAATTGATGTGAACACACATTCAATTCCTTAACCATGCCTTTTCTTATAGGGAGGCTTCATGCTGTGTCTTATTGCCACCCAACACCCACTAAAATGTTTTCTATTAAACAAGTGATATTAATGTTTTTCAGATCACAGATCCCTTTGAGAATTTGGTTGGGGTTATAATGCTCTCCTCAGAAAAATATACATGTGGATCTACACATAAATGCATGCATACAATATCAAGGGGTAAAGAGAACCACTGAAGCCTTACTATAAACCCCCTAGATGGTAGTCCCAGTTAAAAACCCCTGCTGGAGTAGAAAAGGATTTTTTTTTTTAATAAGAGCACATTAAATTATCCACAACCCTTGAGGTAATCTAAGAGGCTACCATGAATCATATCTAAATGATAATGGAAACAGAGGAGAGGAAATTCACTTTGGGTAATGAGCAATCCTGAAAAAGAGAAGCTGTATCTCTGTTACTATTTAGAATGTCAAAATGTTACCTGTTGGCTTCATGTAATGTCACAAGGACAAATATTTGATGAGTAAATTTAGTACATATTTCATCCAGGAGTTCTAATATCATTTAGACTGATATAAGGCAAGCAGGACTCTACCTATTTACCTACCTATCTATCCACCCACCCACCCATCCATCTAGCTACCTATACAATCTTATCACCAAAACTTTAGTCCATTGCCCTAAAAATTATTCTTGATTTCAGATTATCACCTAAAATTATCTGACCTATTTAGTGTTTCAAGTTGAAAAATAACAAATACATCATGATAAAGCAACAAAGAAAAATAGAGAAATCTTTAAAAAGGAAACCCTTCTTAAACATTTCATACTGGAAAATTCACAAGCAGCAGTTCTTACTCAGGTGCTAAGTCACAGTCTTTTGAAGACAAGGTAAAATACTACATAGTAAACCATCATGATGGGGAGTACGTGTACCTAGGCTCCATTCTTCCTCACAAAGGGACCTGCTATCCACTTGCTATATCTGTCTCCATATAAACATGTCAGTATAGCCTGTATAAAGATACTTGTGTATGGAATAATTTTATGGATATTAGAGACTTTATAAATTTCCCTGGGCAGTCAATCCTTCACAAGAATGACCACATTATTTCAATTGGGTTAAGAGACAAATATATCAACTAAGTCCACAAAAACAATAATCAAACCCTCTCTGACCTATAGCTTCCCCCTGTTACTACTCAGACCTCAGTTCCTATTTGTCTCTCCCTGCATACACTGCATGCCCGGTTGTGCCTTCCATATACTAGACACACTCCTAGAATGAGGACCTATTCATTTGTTGTTCTACCTCTACCAGAAATGCTCTTTATTCCCTTACTTCCTCCAGGCCTTTGCTCAAAAGTCACCTTCTCAATAAGACCTTCTATGCTTTATTTTTCTCAATACAATCCACCTATTAACTAACACACCATATCACACATGGTCACTTTTACTTGTGCATTTTGTTTATAATCTGTCCCACCCCGATTCCCCTAGAAAGTAAGCTCTATCAAGGTATATATTTTTCCCTGCTCTATACTCAAGTCACTGACCCATAACTGATGCTCAGCAAATACCCCCATACTATGGTATCTCATACCAGTAGTATCTTGTATTCAGTGTTTGGTGGAGATAGAAACTAAGATTTTCTCCCAGTCTGAAATAATATTCTCAAATGTATATATACACATGTATCCTTATTTTCAATAGCCGAAATACACCAAGGACTCAACAAATGTTTGGAACTAATAAAAGTCAGCAAGGTAGGAAGATGCAATGGCTGAGAGGGCAAAGCCACTTTTCTAACTTACTAATTTTCAAAATCATAAAGAGTTAAAGTATAAAATTTAGGTTAGTAGAGTAATGGAGATAGCTGATAAGTCCTCACTCCTGTTCTTAGGGGAATAAACTAGATGAGGGTGCACTCAAGGGTCTGATGCCCAACAGTGGTAGGAAGGCTGTGCCAATGACCATGCTCAGTCACCACTCCTCTAGTCACAAGAGTTATCAAACTGAATGGACAAGGAAGATGTGCTATATGTGCATACAATAGAATATTACTCAGCCATCAAAAATAATGAAATCTTGCCATTTGCAGCAATGTGGATGGAGCTGGAGTGTATTATGCTAAGAGAAATCAGTCTGAGAAAAACAAATACCATATGATTTCACTCATATTTGGAATTTAAGAAACTAAAGAAATGAACATATATTAAGTGGGGAAAATGAGAGAGGGACACAAACCACAAATGATAGAGAACAAACTGAGGGTTGATGGAGAGAGGTGAGTGGGAGATGGGCTAGATGGGTAATGGGTATTAAGGAGGGCACTAGTTGGGGTGTCTGAGTGGCTCAGTCAGTTAAGCTGCAGACTGTTGATTTCAGCTCAGGTCATGATCTCATGGTTTGTAAGACTGAGCCCCACATAGGGCTCCATGCTGACAGTGCATGGAGCCTGCCTCTGATTCTCTCTCTCTCCTGCCCCACCCCTTACTTGTGCTTATTCTCTCTCAAAATAAATAAATAAATGTAAAAACTATTTAAAAAGAAAAAAGGAGGTACTTGCTGTGATGAGCACTAGGTGTTGTATGTAAGTGATGAATCATTGAACTCTACTCCTGAAACCAATAGTGTACTATATGTTAACTCAAATTTAAATAAATTAAAATTAAAAAAAAAAAGTTATCAAATACTCAAGGAGTCTCACAAAGGCCCTTTGCCTAGTTCAGCAGCTCAAACAGAAGACACAGTTAGGGCAAGGATCTCCCAAAAAGAAAACTGTCAAGGAGGAGAAGGGGCTCAAAACCACAAATCTGGCCCATGTCACCCTGCAATAGAGTAGATAAAGCCTTACGTTGACATACAAGCATATACAGATCTAAAGTTTCCAAAGCACCGCAGCCCCAGTGGACTAAAAAAAAAAAAGAATCCTCTTTGGCCTGCAGGTGAAAGGTGTGACTATCATAGCAGTTGCCTCTGTCTCTGACAAACCCTCAAATATATGCAACAGCAGAATTGGAGCAAACAGTTTAGCAGTCAAAGCACCTATTTATCTAAAGCAGGCCAAAGGACACTTGACAAAAAAATCAGAGAGTATCTGCTCCGGTGCCATGATCACAGCCCAGATTGGTGAGGTAGGACACTAGGAATGTGCCTCAGTATGTCATTGACCAGCACAATCTCAGAACTCAAAGGATATTTGGTAACTCATCCCTCTGAAAGAACCCAAGTACCCAAGCTGCCTGGACTTGATAAAGTTGAACTCAGCCATGGCACAGCCGGTTTGGGCACTTTGGCTGTCAGAACACTCTGGTCTCCACTGATCATAAAAATCTAGTGACGGTAGCTAGTCACATTAGTCACTAAACCATGACATCCTCTTCAACCTGTCTAGATGGCACAGAAAAGAACATGAAGGACACTACAGCTATTCACATGCAGTCATTTTCACAAGGAGAGAAGTGTGACACATAGCCCACGAGAAAAAAACATCAGATTTTTATGCAGTTGTTACAGGAGAAGGTGATCCCTAGTCTAAGGCCTTTGAAGCAACTTTGTCTTTGTTCCACATTATATTTTCCAGATTCATGCCAACTACTCAGTAGGTTGATATCCAAGTCAATTACTATCTCTGGTTATGATTAAATAGATCCAATACACTAATTAAGGTCTTCCAATAGCCCTTGCCAACCTTGCTGAGTTCTCTTGTCAATATGCTCCTTTACCTTTTGTAGGTCCTTCCTAATTGGGCATCATTTAGACTTAGTAATGATGCTTCATATTATGGTGGCAATCTTTTCCCAAGTAACATAAGTGGAAATATTCAACTAGAAGAAAAAACTGAAAAAGAGAACACATGTGTGTTGAAACCCAAGGGTACATCTGCTTTCTACAATCCCAGATCTGGCTGATTAGATGAACGTCATAAAAATCAAGTAGTTGCCTCCCTTAATAATATATGTTCTTGTTCATAAGAAAACTCAGGTGAGATGTACTACTATAGTTTTTTCAGCAAATTCATTCTGCCATTCCGTAGACACAGCTAAAGTTAGACATTATGTCTATTCCAGTGAGTTCAGATAAAATCATAATAAGCAAAGTTAGTGTGCTAAAAGACATTAACAGTCCGTGTTTCATTTCCATCAGGGGATAAAAACTGTTCTATTTTTACTTCTAATATATGGGAATTGTACTAATATGGAAAGTAATATTTCTAAATGGTAACAATAATAGTAAGTATGACACCTAAATAATTATTCTCAAGTAAGTAAAATAAGGGGAGACATAAATTGTCCTCTTCTTCATTTTTTCCTAGAACAAAAATTCATAAATACTATGTAGTTATTAAGATAAATACAGGTGAAGCCTCAAGACAATGGTTAGGCTGGTTCTCTGATCCATTAGGAGACCAGACCAACTCTGTCCCTAATCACAATACTTGACTAAATGGGGACCTTTGTTTCTATTTCAACTCAAAAGGAATTATCTCATTTACATGTGAGATGGAAAATAGAGCATACCATGAATTAAATAGAACTTCTCACCAACACCTATATATACCAACCTCAAGTAAAACTGATATTTATACCATTTACTATCAATTCAAGATCCTACCATTATTAGTCATATAAACCTAAGTTCACAAACATTCACTTACAGGCTAAAAGCAAATCAATCCTGCTTTGGAGTTAAATGAAAGAATAATGATAATGTTCTCTTTTTATGTGGCAGAAATCACTATCTTGATTCACGCAGCAAGAATTTGGTGTTATTTTTTTAGTAGTCTGACTGAAAAAAGGATTTGTGGGGGAGGTAGGGGAACTGCATGGCTTCATCAATTGCCTTGTGTAATTATCCAGAAAATCTTCCTGGAGATTCAGGTGGACTCCCAATGGCTCCACATTCACTTGTCCTTTTAGCATGGATAGCACATGCTTTTATTCAGATATATATTCCATATAGGCCAATTAAGCATGAAGATGGCTGGACGTATTCTACACACACCAGAGTGTATAGAAGTCAATTGAAACCCCTGGACAATGTGGTAAGAAAGAAACAAAGTCAGTAAAGAGGCTGAAGGAATTGACTATGGCTCTGCCATCCAAATTCTCTGCTTATTTGCCTGACTTGGTGGGGACGGGGGGAGGACTAGAGGATTTGTGGAGATCAAGTGGTTTGAACTACAGTGCTAAATGATAAAGTAAAACAGGAATCCTTGAAGATAGGGAATATACAAATACAAGAAAGTGAGATTCATACACAAAAAGGTAGAATTTTATCTTAATTATCTGCATAATAAACTCATGCTTTAATTTCTGTGCACATACCTGGCTTTAGGCTGGGTTCAAACGATTTCTTTAAAAATATGAGTGTGGCCATGTTGATTCATACTTAGGGGCTATCTTAATGAGCAATTGGCTGGGTCAGAGAACTAATCAATCAACAAATGTTGAGGTACACTGTGAGCTTACTTTCCATAGCAGGGACAGAGAGAAACTCAAAAACATAGATCATGGTCTCCTCCTTTAAGTATGCAAACACTAGCCAGAGGCCAGCAGCCAAGAGAGGGAGAATCACATGATGATTAAACACAAAGAAGGAGAAAGAAGGAGGAGGAGGAGGAGAAAACAAAAACAAAAAAACATTCAGGCCTTAAGACCAAACTATTGGGGTTTCAATTCCCACTCTGCCATTTAACCTCTGATGCCATGGATTGGTACCCATCTAAAAACTGGGCACAATAGAGAGGCCTGGATGGCTCAGTCAGTTAAGTATCTGACTTCAGCTCAGGTCATTATCTCACAGTTTGTGAGTTCGAGCCCCACATAGGGCTCTGTGCTGACAGCTCAGAGCCTGGAGCCTGCTTCAGATTCTGTGTCTCCCTCTCTCTCTCTCTGCCCCTCCCCCACTCATACTCTGTCTCTCTCTGTCTCTGACTCTGTCTCTCTGTCTCTCTCTCTCTCTCAAAAAAAATAAACAAACATTACATTTTTTTAAAAAAAACTGGGCACAATAATAGTGTCTACATCTTAGGATTTTTGCACAGATTAAAAGATTGAGCCAAAGAAGGCGCACAAGTCTATATTCAGTGAATGAATAAACAAGTTAATAAAATTTTGCACATAGGTTTTGAAGGGCCTGACTTCTAGTTCAGTTTCCAAAACTACTTCTTTGTGTGAGCTTGAACCAGTTACAAACTCATGGGCTTCAATTTCTCCTACTTAAAAATAAGGGCTTGGGGGGGCACCTGGATGGTTCAGTCAGTTGAGCATCTGACTTCGGCTCAGGTCATGATCTCATAGTCCATGGATTCAAGCCCCGCACCAGGCTCTGTGCTGACTGCTCAGAACCTGGAGCCTGCTTTAGATTCTGTTTCTCGCTCGCTCTCTCTGCCACTCCTCTGCTCATGCTCTTTCTCTCAAAAATGAATAACTGTTAAAAAAAATTTTTAAATAAAAAACATGGGTCTAGGTTAAATTATCTTCTAACACATTATTATACCTTTGTTATCTATAATTCTATAATTACACATTCTTCAACGAATAGAGAAAAGGGGTATCTGTGATGGCCAGACACACAAAAGATTTTATTAAGGAGGTAAAGGGGAGAAATAAACTGTTGACATAGGAGTAGAAAACAAACACATTAGAGGACACTGAGAAGCAAAAGAGTGGGGAAATTAGAGAAACTAAAAAGAAAATTCTGACTTACCTGGATGCTTCACCCAAGGGAGCTTCTTTAGAAGTGGGTTTTTATTATTTTTTTATGTTTTATTTATTTTTGAGAGAGAGAGAGAGAGAGAGGCAGAGTATGAGTAGGGGAGGAGCAGAGAGACAGGGAGACACAGAATCCCAAGGAGGCTCCAGGCCCTGAGCTGTCAGCACAGAGCCCAACACAGGGCTTGAATTCATGAACTGTGAGATCATGACCTGAGCTGAAGTCAGATGCTTAACTGACTGAGCCACCCAGGTGCCCCTGAAAAAGTGGGGTTTTACATGAAGAATGAAGCCTATGTGTATAAAGACTTGAAAGAAAGGCATAAGGGTTCCCTTGTAAAACCAGTAAGAACTAATACCTCCTAAACATTTTTTGAGAAGGGGAATGATTGTGAAAGCAGTGATTAGGGAAGATTAATTTGATAAAGTTATGCAAGATGAATTACAGGAAATGATGATAATAAATTCAATTATTCTTTCTAAAGTTGATTATTAAAACTGTTCAAAAATAAATGCCATTAATGTTATGGCCACTTCAGAATTAGTTTCATTAGTCTATGGCTATACCTCAAATTTTAGCCATATGTACTATTTTTCCCTGTATTACTTAGGAAAGAATTCATAAAATTTTGTGGCATTTACAAATTAAATACATCTATATACATATTTAGGTCAAACACCATTATGGCAAATGCAAATAAGGTGTTAAAATATTATCATTCTACCTACATGTCTCTCTCCAAAGACAAATGTAGTATGAATTAGTGAAATCTTATAAATTAAAAGAACCGGAGATTTCTAGATAACCCCAGTTCTGCTACATGGTATCCTAACATGTGTAATGAAATAATTCTGCAACATTTGCAAACTGTCATTTAGCATAGAATAATAGAGAAGCACACATTAGAGATCAAGAATCAAACTGCTCAGTGAGCCTCACTTGTGTTTCTCTCCTCCTCACAGTAACAGAATAAGATTCAGCAATTACTCAAGAAAGTTAGATAAAATCTTAGCAGTAAAACGAGATGATTCATTTGCCCCTAGACACTTAGAAGGAAAAGAAGTTTGGGCAGTTTTCAACAATGTGGTCACCCTCCAATCTTCGTATTTTGAGAACATGATGAATAAATTTGGAGCCACAGAACTTAATACAATTCAATAAACATTGTTTATCACCATCATGAGCAAAGGAGACTGAGAAGATGAAGGAAGAAATGTATGTTAAATATTAAATATATATGAGATATATATATATATCCAATACCATATGGACACAACTTAAATGTTACCTCGTTTATTTCATTTTTTTTTCTATTAAGAGAGCTTGGATACATTCCCAGTTCTACTGATTAAGAAAACAACTTAAGTTCAAAGAACTAAAGAAACATATCTAAGGTCTCACAATAACCAAGTGACTGAGCCAGGATTTTAAAACAATTGTGCCTATACTTCCATTTTCAGCCTCCATGGAATAACAGGGATCAGATGCACTCTCTTTCCTGAAACAATCAAAATACATCAAATAAAATTTTCAAAATATTTGAAAACAAGGTTTACAAAACACTTAGCATCAAGCAGTGATGAATAGTGATCCCTGAGGAGCAGGAAACAAAGTTAACCCTACAATCTAACCCCCAGCTTACTGAATTGAGAGTTCCCAGACTACAGCATAGGAAGGTAGAAACCAGAACTGAGACCCTGGGGAAACCCAGGCAACTAGAGTTTTCAGGACATAGTCTCAAAGAGGAGAACACTACACAGAGAAACCTGATAATCTATAGAGGATCCCCTTCAGTATTCAGCTCAGTACTGATAAGCACATGCATGCAAGGAAACTACAGGTATACTACCACAAGAATGAATAAGAGGTAAGAGTGCCAGGTATAGTTTCTAGTAAATCTCAAGATTCAAGTGGCATTACTATGTACAAGCCCATTCTTATATGGTCAATATAGGACACAGAAGGCAAGAATATACAATGAAATAAAAGACAGCTTTCAATAAATGGTGTTGGCAAAAACTGGACATCTACATGCAAAAAAATGATCCATGATACACAAAAATAAGCTGAAAATGGATTGGAGACCTAAATGTGAGATGTGAAACCACAAAATTCCTAACAGAAAACATAGGCAGTAACTGTTAGCAACATATTTATGGACAGGTCTCCTCAGGCAAGGGAAACAAAAGCAAAAATAAACTCCTGGGACTGCATCAAAATAAAAAGCTTTTCCAGAACAAAGGAAAATTTCAATGAAACAAAAAGGCAACCTACTGCATGGAAAAAGATATTTGCAAATGATATGTCTTATAAGGAGTTAATATCCAAAATATTTAAAGAATATATACACTTAAAAAATATATACACCAAAAAAGCCAAATAATCCTATTAAAAGCGGGCAGAGAACCTAAAGAGACATTTTTCCAAAAAAATGCAAATGGCCAACAGAAACATGAAAAGATGTTCAACATCACTATCAGGGGAATGCAAATTAAAACCACAATGAGATGTCACCACATACCAGTCAGAATGACTACTAGTAAAAAGACAAGAAATAACAAGTGTTGGTAAGGATATGAAGAAAAGGCAACCCTTGTACACTGTTGGTGAGAGTGTAAATTGGTGTAGCCACTATGGAAAACAGCAAGAAGTTTCCTCAAAAAATTATAAATAGAAATACCGTATGATCCAGTAATTGTACTACTGAGCATTTACCCAAAAAACAAACAAACACTAATCTAAAAAGGTGCATGCACTCCTATGTTCATGCGGTATTATTTACAATAGCCAAGATATGGAAACAACCCAAACATCCACTGATAGATCAATGGGTAAAGAAGAAGTGGTATATAAATGCAATGGAATGTTATTCAGTCATAAAAAAACAACAACAACAAAAAAGGAGACCTTGCCATGTAACAACACGGATAGACCTATAGAATATTATGCTCGCAAAATAAAAGAGACAAAGACAAATATAGAATGATTTCGCTTATATATGGAATATTAATGAATACATAAACAAAAATAGGCTCATAAATACAAAGAACTGCGCTTGCCAGAGGGGAGGGAATTAGAGGGGATGAACAAACTAGGTGAAGGGGATTAAGAGGTATAAATTTCCAGTTATGAAATAAACAAGTCATTGGAATAAAATGTACAGCATGTGGAACACAGTCAATAATATTATATTATAAACAAAACCCAAAACCAGTAGGAGGAAGGAGATAACAAAGATTAGGGCAGAAATAAACAAAATAGAAACTAATATACAATAGAGCAGATCAATGAAACCAGGAGGTGGTTCTTTGAAAAAAAAAAATCAACAAAATCAATAAACCTTTGGCCAGGCTTATCAAAAAAGAGAGAAAGAGAGCAAAAGGATCAAATAAATCAAATCAGAAATGAAAAGGGAGAAATAACAACTAATACCACAAAAAATAAAAAATTATAAAAGATATGAAAAATTGTATGCCAACAAATTGGACAACCTACAAGAAATGGATAAATTCCTAGAAACATATAGCCTCCCAAAATTGCAGCAGGAAAAAAACAGAAAATTTGAACAGACTGATTACCAAAAATCAAGTTGAATCAGGAATCAAAAAATGCCCAGCAAACAGAAGTCCAGAGCCAGACAGCTTCACTGTTGAATTCTACCAAACATTTAAAGAAGAGTTAATACCTAGTCTTCTCAAACTATTCCAAAATTTAGAAGAGGAAGGAAAACTTCCTAATTCATTCCATGAGGACATCATTATTCTGATACCAAAACCAGTTAAAGACACGGACACAAAAGATAACTACAGGCCAATATCTCTGATGAATATACATGCAAAAATCTTCAACAAAATACTAGCAAACCAAATCCAACTATACATTAATAAAATCACTCACCACAACCAAGTGGGATTTATTTCTGGGATGAGAGCATGGTTCAATATTCACAAGTCAAGCAGTGTGATACATCACATCAACAAAAGGCATAAAAACCATATGATCATTTCGATAGATGCAAAAAAAGCATTTGACAAAGTACAATATCCATTCACGATTGAAAAAAAACTCTCAACAAAATAGGATTAGAGGGAAAATACCTCAATGCAATAAAGACCATATATGAAAACCCACAGCAAATATCATACTCAGTGGTGAAAAACTCAGAGTGTTTCCCCTAAGGTCAGGAAGAAGCCAGGGATGTACATTCTCACTACTATTATTTAACATAGTACTGGAAGTCCTAGCAACAGCAATCACACAAGAGGAAGGAATAAAAGTTATGCAAATTGGTAAGGAAGAAGTTAAATCTCACTATTTACAGATGACAAGATACTCTATACAGAAAACCCTAAAGAATCCACCAAAAACCACCAGAACTAATCAATGCTTTCAGAAATGTCGCAGAATACAGTGTACAGAAATCGTGACATTTTTATATACTAATAATGAAGCAACAGAATGAGAAATTAAGAAAACAATCCCATTTACAACTACACCAAAGATAACAAATACCAAAAGGGTGAAAGACCTGTACTCTATAAATTATAAAACACTGATGAAAGATACTGAAGATGACAGAAACAAGTGAAAAGATATTCCATGATCAGGGACTGAGAAAACAAATATTGTTAAAATGTCCATGCTCTCCAAAGCATCTAAAAATTTAATGCAATCCCTATCAAAATATCAACAACATTTTTCACCAAACTAGAAAAAACAATCCTAAAATTTATGTGGAACCAGAGAAGACCCTGAATAGCCACAAAAATCTTGAAAAAGAAAAACAAAGCTAGAAGTATAATAATTCCAGATTTCATGTTATACTACAAAGCTGTAGTAAACATACAGTATGGAATAGGCACCAAAAGAGAAATATAAATCCATGGAACAGGATAGAAAGCCCAGAAATAAACCCGTGTTTATACGGTGAATTATTCTTCAACAAAAGAGGAAAGAATATGCAGTGGGAAAAAGTGTCTTTGACAAATGGTATTGGGAGAACTGGATGGCTCTGTGCAAAACAATGAAATTGGACCACTGGCTTAGACCATATACAAAGATAAATTCAAAATAGAATAAAGACTCAATTGTGAGACCTGAAACCATAAAAATCTTAGATAAAATCACAGTTAGTAATTTCTCTGACATTGAACATAGCATCATTTTTCTAGATCTATCTCCTGAGGCAAAAATAAATTATCGGGACTACATCAAAATAAAAAGATTCTGGGGCACCGGGGTGGCTCAGTCAGTTACACATCTGATTTTAGCTTGGGTCATGATCTCAGGGTTGTGAGATAGAGTCCCATGTCTGGTCCCATGCTGAGCATGAACCCTGCTTAAGACTCTCTCTCGCCTCCTCTCTCTGCCCCTCCCCTCCTTAGGAAAAAAAAAAAAAAAAAGCTTCTTTGCTTCTGCACAGCAAAGAATACCATCAACAAACCAAGAAGACAACTTGCAAAATAGGAGAAGATATTTGCAAATGACATTTCTGATAAAGGGTTAGATCCAAAATATACAAAGAAAAACAACCCAACACCAAAAAAGCAAATAATTCAGTTTAAAAATGGGCAGAAGACATGAACAGATTTCTCTGAAGAATGAATACAGATCACCAATAGATACATGAAAAGATGCTCAACATCACTCATCATCAGTGAAATTCAAAGCAAAATTACAATGAGATATCACCTCACAACTGTCAGAATAGCTAAAATCAACAACACAAGAAACAAAAGGTCTTAGCGAGTATGTGGAAAAAGAGGAATGCTCCTACACTGTTGGCAGGAATGCAAATTGGTGCCGCAACTCTGGAAAACAGTATGAAGTTTCCTCAAAAAGTTAAAAATGGAAATACCCTATGATCCAGTAATCACACTACTGGGTATTTACCCAAGAAATACAAAAACACTAATTCAAAGAAATACATGCACCCTATGCTTACTGAAGCATTATTTACAATAGCCAAATTATGGAAGCAGCTGAAGTGTCTATCGATAGATGAATGGATAAAGAAGATGTGGTTTATACATACACACACACACACACACACACACACACACACACACAATGGAATGTGTCAGCCATAAAAAGAATGAAATCTTGCCATTTGCATGGATGGAGCTAGAGAGTATAATGCTAAGCCAGTCAGAGAAAGACAAATACCATGATTTCATTCATGTGGAATTTAAGAAACAAACAACAAAAGAAAAAGACAAACCAAAAAACAGACTCAACTATAGAGAACAATCTGATGGTTACCAGAAGGAAGGTAGGTGGGGGATGGGTACAATAGGTGAAGGGGATTAAGAGTACACTTATCTTGATGAGCACTAACACACAGAATTGTTGAATCACTACATGACACACCTGATACTATTAACACTGTATGTTAACTATTCTAAAATCAAAGTTTAAAAAATAAATAATATAGAGCACCTGGCTGGGTCAGTCAGTAGAGCATCCAGCTCTTGATCCTGGGGTCAGGAGTTCAAGCCCTGTATCAAGTGTAGAGACTGCTTTAATAAACTTGAGAGAGAGAGAGAGAGATAGAAAGAGAGAGAGACAGAGAGAGAGAGGTTTGAAAAACAAACTAAAGTTAAATCAAGACTCTTTCAGAAACACTAAAGCTGAAAGAATTCATCACTAGTAAACCAGAACTACTGTAAAAGGCAATCTTTCAAGCAGAAGGAAATTATAACAGATAGAAATATAGATCTACATAAAGGAATGAAGAACACCAGAAATGGTAACTACATCAGTAAACATATCATTTTCCTTGTTATTTAAGTGCTTTTAAAAAGAACTGACTCTAGGGGCGCCTGGGTGACTCAGTCAGTTAAGCGTCCGACTTCAGCTCAGGTCACGATCTCATGGTTCATGGGTTTGAGCCCCGCGTGACTGCCAGCTCAGAGCCTGGAGCCTGTTTCAGATTCTGTATCTGCCTCTCTGACCCTCTCCTGCTCACGCTGTCTCTGTTTCTCTCTGAAAAATAAATAAAACATTAAAATAATTTTTTAAGAACTGACTCTAAATAAAAATAATAATCTAGTGTTAGGTTTATAATATAAGTAAAAAAATAACAAAATAACACGAAGTTGGAGGAGAGATGGAAATATACTATTTCGATGTTCTTAAACTATATATAAAGTAGTATAATATCAATTGAAGGTTATCTGCAATATGTTAAAGACATGTATTATGAACATTAAAGCAAAATAAGAAAATACAGTTAATAGGCCAAGAAAGGAGATAAAAAAGAATCTTTTTGTAAAAACTTCTAATAAATAAACCAAAAGGACAGGAAATAAAAAAAGACAACTATACATGATGAAACAAATATAAAATGAATAGCAAGTTGATAGTCTTAAACCTAACCAGATCAATAATCATATTAAAATATAAATGGCCCAAATACCTCACTAGAAAGATTCTTTAGTTAAAGACAAAATAATCAAGACCCACTACAAAAACACACCTGAAATCTAAAGACCCAAATAAGGTGAAAGTAAAAAAAAAAAAAAAAGAAAAAATAACATACTAAAATATGTGACATACTAATGGTAATACAAAGTAAAAATGGCTTTGTCTGACAGTAAAAATTTGAGAGCAGACAATATTACCAACAATAAAGATAGTCATTTCATAATGATAAAGGGGTCAATTTATCAAAAAGATGTAACAATCCTAAATCTAAAAACACAGTTCAAAATAAATGAGGCAAAACTAAAAAGATAGACAACCCTCTAATTACAACCAGAGATTTCAAAATCCTCTCAACATATGGCCAACAATTAGAGAGAAGTCAAAAAGGATACAGAAGATTTGAACACTATCTGTCAACTAGACCTAAACAACTGCACCCAAAAATTGCTACACACATTCTTTTAGAGTACACACAGACTACTTCCCAAAATGAATATTGTAGGCCATAAAATAAGTATCAATAAATTTGGCAGCACTCAAGTCATGCAAAATCATCTCTGAGCAAAAAGGATTAAATTAGAAATCAGTAACAGAAAGACATCCAAAAATATTCCCAAATGATTGGAATCTAATCAACACACTTATAAGTAATACATGTATCAAAGAATATACCAAAAACTGGAATGCATTTTGAACTGAATGAAATATAAAGGAAAACAGGTTAAAATTTATAAGATACCACTGAAGTAGTACCTATGGAGAAATTTATAGCATCAAATGTCTACATTAAAAAAAGAAGAAAGCTCTCAAAAATCAATGACCTCAACTTCCAACTTAAGGAACTAGGAAAAGAGTAAACTAACATTATATTATTTTTATCATAATAATAATAAAAAGCAGCAATCAATGCAAATAACATAGAAAAAATTAAAATCTTTCTGTGAAAAAAGTGAATGGAAAAACCTCAGCCAGACTTATCACAAAAAATAAAAAAAGGGTGAAGACACAAATTTAAAGTATCAGGAACAAGGGGCATTTGGGGATGGCTCAGTCAGGTAAGCATCCAACTTCCACTCAGGTCCTGATCTCATGATTTGTGAGTTTGAATCCTGCATCGGGCTCTCTGCTGTCAGCACAGATCCTGGTTTGGATACTCGGTCTCCCCCTCTCTCTGCCACTACCCTGCTTTCATGCTCTCTCTCTCTCCCTCTCAAAAATTAACAAATATTTTAAAATATAAAAAGAATAAAGTATCAGAAATGAGAGATGACATAATTATAGATTCCACAAATATTAAAAGAATGAAAATAGAATATGATGGATAACTTTATGCCAATAAATTTCACCATTTATATGAAATGGATAAAAAACACAACATATCAAAGCTCACCTAAGCAAAAGTAATCTCAATCTTTGATGGTTCTTATTATAAAGAATGTTTCAGAACTAGATCGATTCACTGGTGAATTCTACTGAACACCTAAGAAACAAAGAATATCAATTCCATACAAATTTGTCCAGAAAACTGAAAAGGGAAGAGTGTGTTCCAATTTATTCTTATAGCCAACACTGGCACACCTGGGTGGCTCAGATGGTTAAGCATCGGACTTCGGCTCAGGTCATGATCTCATGGTTCATGAGTTTGAGCCCCGCGTCGGGCTCTGTGCTGACAGCTACCTCAGAGCCTGGAGCCTGCTTCCGATTCTGTATTTCCCTCTCTCTCTGACCCTCCCCTGCTTACGCTGTCTATCTCTCTCAGATAAAACATTCAAAAGAATTTTTTTTAAAAGCCAATATTAATTATGCTGATATCAAAATCCTGACAAAGCTATTACAATAAAAGAAAACTACAGACTAATATCCATTATTAATGCAGATGCAAAAATTCTAAACAAAAGTGTAGTAAATCTAATCAAATGATATATGAAAAGAATAATACATCATGACAAAGCAGTGTTTTTATCAGAAATACAGGTAGGCTTAGCATTTACAAATCATTGAAGGTAATTCACCATACTAACAATCTAAAGAAGAAAAATCATATGATCTTCTCAATAAACATATAAAGCACTTGACAAAAATCCTACATCCATTTCTGATAACAACTCTCCACAAACTAGAGAAAGAAGAAAATTCCCTCAATTTGCTAATAGACATCTACAAAAAACCTATAGCTAACATTAGACTTTTGGTGAAAGTTTGAAAACTTCCCCCCCAAATTCAGGAAAATGGGTGGATATCTATTATCACCACTTATACAACACTGTACTGAAGTTTCTAGCTGGCACAATCAGACAAGAAATAAAAGACATCAAGAAGTGAAATTGTGTTTGCAAGACATGATTCACAAAAGTATATGCAGAAAATTTGATAAAATTTACACACACACACAAAAACCGCATAGAACTTATAATTGCTTAAAAAAGTCTTAGAATATAAGATCAAAATATAATAATCTATTGTATTTTTATATACTAACAATGAAAAACTAGAAAAAATTTAAATTTTAATATAATTTGCAACAGAACCCAAAACAATGAGGAATAAATTTGACGAAACATGTGAAAGTGTTATATACCAAAAATGTTAAAACATTGTTGAGAGAAGACCTAAATAAATGGATACACACACACACACACACACACACACACACACACACACACAATTCATGAGTCAAATGACTCAATATTGCTAAGGTATCATTTCTCCCCAAAGTGTCTATAAATATAATGAACTCTCATTCAAAATCCCAGAAGTTTTTCTTTGTAGAAAATGACAAACTGATTCTAAATTCATATAAAAATGAAAATGACCTATAATGGCCAAAATACCTTTATATAAGAATAAATTTAGAGGACTACCACTACCTGATTTCAAGGCGCCTTATAAATCTATAGCAGTCAAAATAGTGTAGTACTGGCATAGAGATAAACCAGATAAACCAGTTGATCAATGAAACAGAGTAAGTGTTCAAATACAGATACACACATATATGGAGAACTGATTTTTAACACAGTAGCAATGCAATTTTGTATAATTAGGAAAGTCTTTTCAAAAACTGAGCTAGAACAAACAATCCTAAAGTTGGTATGGAACCAGAAAAGACCCCAAATAGCCAAAGAATGTTGAAAAAGAAAACCAAAGATGAAGGCATCACAATTCCAGACTTTAAGCTGTATTACAAAGCTTACAAAGCTGTAATCATCAAGACAATATGGTATTGGCACAAAAACAGACACATAGATCAATGGAATAGAATAGAGAACCCAGAAATGGACCCACAAATATATGGCCAACTAATCTTTGACTAATCTTCGACAATGGTAAAAAGACAGTTTCTTCAGCAAGTGGTGCTGGGAGGAGTATGCAGAAGAATGGGTGAGGGATGGGTTAAATAGGTGATGAGCATTAAGAAGGGTACTTGTTGGGATGAGCACTGGATGGCAGATATAAGAGATGTATCACTGGGTTCTACTCCTGAAGCCAACACTACACTGTATGTTAACTAACCTGAATTGAAATAAAAAAAAAAAAAATACAGGATGGGGCATCTGGATGGCTTATTTGATTAAGCATTTAACTCTTGGTCTCGGCTCAGGTCAGGCTTAAGCTCTGCTCTGTAGGATTCTTTCTCTCTCTCTCTCTCTCTCTCTCTGCCTCTCTCTGCATGCATATTCTTTCTCACTCTCTCAAAACTAAACTGAAAAAAAAATATGTCGGAACAACTGGACATCCATATTGCAAAAACAAACCTGAAAACAAAGAATAATGAAACTCTAATCCATACCTCATACCATATACAAAAATTACCTCAAAATAGTTCGTAAACCTAAATGCAAAAGCTAACGTTATAAAATTTTTAGAAGAAAAACTGATTAAAAACCTTACAACCTTGAATTAGACAAAAATTGTTAGTTACAACACGGAAGGTACAATCCATAAAAGAACAAAGTGATAAACTGAACTTCATCAAATAAAAATCTTCAACAGTGTCTTAGAAAGATACTATATTAAGGGAATGAAAATACAACCCATAAAATGTAATAAATATTTGCAAATCATCTATCTGTTAAAGGAGATCTATCTAGAATATATGAAGAATTCTCAAAGCTCAGTAATAAGAAAAAATCCAATGAAAGTGTGGATAATTATAGAAAAGTATGAATAGACACTTTGCCAAAGAGGATAGATGATGGAAAATAAGCACAGAAAACGATGTTCAAGATCATTGGTCATTATGGAAATAGACCACAAACTTTATTAGAGTGGCTAATTTTTTTTTAATTGCTCATACAAAGTTTTGGCAAAGAAAGAGGAACTAGAACTCTCCTACATTATTGATGGATATATAAAATGTCATGACTGCTTTGGAAAACAGTTTACCAGTTTCTTTAAAAGTTAAACATAGGGGCGCCTGGGTGGCTCAGCTGGTTAAGCTTCTGGCTTTGGCTCAGGTCATGATCTCACGGTTTGTGGGTTCGAGCCCCGCATCAGGCTCTGTGCTGACAGCTAGCTCAGAGCCTGGAGTCCATTTCAGATTCTGTGTCTCCCTCTCTCTCTGACCATCCCCTGCTTGCACGGTCTCTCTCTCTGTTTTAAATAAAACATTAAAAAAATTTTTTTAATATAAAATAAAAGTTAAACATACCCCTACTACATAATCCGACCGTTTCAGTCTTAAGAATCCATCCAAGGAAAATGAAAGCATATGTCCATACAGCTACTTGTACCTAAAGGTTCATAGAAACCACTTTATTTGGAATAGTCAAAACAAGTAGATAAACAAATTGTAGCATATAAAACAATGGACTAGTACTCAGGAATAAAAAAAATAATATTGGTGCACACTGCAATATGGAGGACTCTCAAAATAATTATGATGAGTGAAAAAAGCCAGACAAAAATGTGTACATACTATTTGATTCCATTTATATATTTCTAAGAATTACAAACCAACCTATAGTGAGAGAAATGTGGTTGCCTGAGTAGGTGGGGCAGGGGAGAGTGGGAAAGAGGGATTACAAAGGAATACGAGGTAACTTTGGGGAGTGATGATTATTTTCATTATCTTGTTTTTGGCAATGGTTTCACAAATGTCTCTATGTGTCAAAATTGAATTGTACACTTTCAATATGTGCAGTTCACTGTATTATCAATATCTTACTGGCACTGTCCTTTAAGAAGTGGTCTAATTTCAAATTCCATTCTTCTCCCCACTATCCCCCCACATCCAGCAGGCAGGTATTCAAATCAATAAGTTTTCTCTGACACTCCCATATCCCTGACCCTGCATTTGGCAACAAGGATACAAAAAAATATGTGAGCTGCTAGAAAGTTTTTTTTTAAGAAAGCTTATTTTCAAAATAAATTTATATGTGGATCATATGGTATTGCTAAACCCCTTTTTCTGGTTCCACTTTATGTCCCTGCCCTTGTTCCTTTCTTAGGATATCTAATTATGTTTTCTGTATTCTTAGATCCGCTTTGAATTCTCTCTAAAATAGGAGGAGATATAAATAAAATAATTATATAAATGATGCAAACATGATTTGCCCTCAAGGAATGTGCAGCAAAGAATATTCAGTCCTTCTCTTCAGGTGCCTCACATCTTAGTGGAGAGGGCAGACATGTATACCAGTAATTATGCCAAAAGATCTGATTTGTGAATATCATAAGAGTATTAATACATTTAAAGTCAAAATATAAATACATTTTATTCGAGAGAGCACCAGAGAGGGGAGGTTTAATTCTGACAAGACCAACAGAAGTTCACAGAGAAGAGACAGCTTTCAATTGGGCTTTGAAAAACGTGTTGATTTTCAATGGGCAAAGGTGCAGGAAGACAACTCTAGACAGAGAAACATCATAAACAAAGCAGTGAGTGTGAGAAAAGTCAGTATATATTCTTGGGCTAAAGAGTAGTCTAATGAGATGAGATATACACCCAACAATGACCCCAACTGCTTGGTATTTGATGAGTTATTTAATCTCTCCCAGTTCCAGTGCCTTCAACTATGATGAGGGAATAATTACACTATTACGTCCATCTAAAGAGGTTCTTGAAAGAACTAAGGGAGAAATAATGAACTCAAAGCACTCAGCACTGTGCCTGGCATATGCCAAGTGCTTGCAAAACCAGTTGCCTTTATTATTAGTATGAGGCTAGAGGAGCAAAGGGGGAATGAAAATTTTATCTCATTCGTATTTTTATACTGAGAAGTTGCTTACTCAAGTAGATGAATATATACATTCAGTTGTACAATGACATAATCCTTTCCAAAACAAATTTCTGATTTCACCTGGTCTGCTAAAAAATTATTTAAAATGTGGAGGGCAAGGAGGGGTAGCACAGATGGCAATTTCATGCTTGATAATTCAGTCCTTCTCATTTGAGATGAAAAAGTAAAACAGACTTTATAGATTCTTCCTCCAACCATGTGTCTTTGACTATTAAAAAAAAAAAACTACATAATAGTCTCATCAGAATTTAAAGTTTAATGATTCAAAAATATTCTTTTTCAAGTTACATACAATCGTATTTCTGGAAAGGATATCTGGTTGAAACCTCACATTTTTCAAGCCAAAAATAAAACAAACAAAAATGTCTTGAACCAACCAACCAAAAAGCAAATAAAGACCCATTTGCAACTTGCTGCACACAACTATGTGATTTCATTTCCAGGAGTCTCAGACAGAGAAGATCACCATACCTCCCAAAACCATTGTGTGGTTGAAAATTAAACATAAGTTGAGAACAGCCATGACAAAAACTGAACAGACATTCATCTGTTCAGTATGATGAGTTACAATCCAGCCTGAAGGCAAAGAGATTGAGTAGATCAGAAAAAGTAATGGGATTTATTTGCTCTGGGACAGCTAACTATATGCCTAGTAAGACACTGGTGTACTGTTCAATATTTACATGTTTGCAGAACCAGAAGTTGCTGTAACTGTATTGATGTCTGTTGTCCTCCATTTTTCTCTCCCAGTTCTATCCTTGTATTTCCAACTCCCAGTCCATATGATCTCTGGAAGCTCTGCTGATCAAATATTTTAGGAGTTCCCACAGAGACCAGTGAGTTCTAGCAGAAACAAATTTTTCTTCAGCGAACAATAAGTGATAAAAATCCCTTTAATACAAGAGGCATTTGATCTTACATGAGACATTTCCTGGATAGACCTGAAAATTCAGTTATCAAGAAGACAACAAACATGTAAGAAGGTGGATTAATAATCCAAGAAACTGATTATTATGGCTAGCTTTAAAATATCCAGAACAGTCCATGAGAAAATAAGGAAAGAGCTCTAACCACAATTAAGGCCTTATTTCCAGTGGCATTTGTTTTCCAAAACGGAGCATCAATAGAGACATAGATGCAGACACAGACCCAGACACAGCTATTTTTTCCTCTCCAGGAAGTTTAAGGAGTGTCTCTGGGATTTCCCATATTGGCAGATAAGCTAAGAGCTTGAAAAAACTTACCCCTTTATCACAGGATCTATTCCACTGAAGACTTGAAATGTAGGGGAGATGTTCATTCCATTCAAAGTAAAATAAAATACAAATAAACATGTATTCTTACTAGAAGAAGTGGAAGAAGCAGAAGCACCAACGAAATACGTTTATTTCATTAAACACATAGCAATAAGTATGTGCCAGGAATAGTTACAAGCATGTTACAAACACTATCGTCTAAACTAATCCCAAAACAACCCTAAAATGAAGATTCAGCTATGGTCTCCCATTAACAGATGAGAAAACTGAGCAAGGTTGAAAGACTTGCCCAAGCTCGTATGGCTACTAAGTAGCAGAACTGAGCTTTGAACCCACACTGCTTGGCTCCAAAACCACCGCTGTAATCACTTCACGGTGTTGCATATTTTTCCTTGGAGATGCTTCTGTTTGGAAATAAATTTAATCTTTGAACATTTCTGGCTTTCCTACAGAGCCCGGAAAGAAATTTTACTTCCAACAACAAAATCAGTCTTTTTGTGGTAGAATTTCCCTAGAAACAAGTTTAAAATGCCTTTTTAATTACTAACCAGTTTAGAATGACTGAGGAATTAATAGTCGCACAGTTCCCTTTAGGAGAGATAGACGATTAACTTGAAGAATATGACCTCACCAATTTTATAAACATTTCTGAGTGCCAAGAGACAGGTGAACAGAGAGAGACCCAGAGCAGTTCAGGGACTTATCCACAGCACATAGATTCCTTTACAGACAACAGATCCTGAAAAGGGCACTGCGAATTCAGCATCACCAAATGTGACAGCTGGTAAGTCTGGACTTCACCATCCATCCTGTTTCTGAGGATTGGAGCCTGGTACAGTCTATGATTCTTCGCAAATGAGACTTCCTGCAGTAGAAGAATCATCAGTGACAAGGCCCATAAGCAACAAGAAAGAAGAAAAATAAGCTTTCTCAAGGAAAGCAGGCCCAGTCAGCACAATGACTGATTGTAGACTAGATAGCATTGAATGTAATTGCCTCCTTCTTCTTAGTAAAGGTCAAAGCCATCTTCAAAATGATTGCCCTATTCAGGTTTCTCATAATAGATTGAAAAATATGACTCAGACAAACACCCAGAAAGACTCGGATCCTAATTTCTCAGGTTTCTTTCTGGACGGTGTTTAAGCTTCTTAGAAGGTACTACTCTAGCATTTCCCAAAGCAGGATTTGTTTGTTTGGGGTTTTTTTTTTTCCGGTCTTTCAACTCAAGAGAATAACATAAGCTTGAGAAACCATGTGTTTATGTGCATGTCTGTAGATTTATAGAGTCATCCTGACTTTTCAGACATCAAAACTAAATCGACCACTAAAAACAAAAGCCAAGCAAAACCAGGCACATGAGGTTCAAGTACCATTGCACTTTGAAGTGAAGGTGAAGATTAGCAGTGCCTCCTGATTACTTGCCTTTGCACTAATATTCCTAACTGAATCAACATCCAGGGGATGGTGCTTACTCAGGATTCCACTACAGATTCTAAGTACTGAGGTATCTACATAAAGTGTGAGTAGCTATTGTTGCCCTAGGCTTACTATTCCTAATTGTATTGTTTCGTTGCTCTGCTTGGTTCAGTAAGCTGATGCATTAATTGTGTAGCAGCATAGAAAAGGAAATATAAAATCATGTTAGTTTAAGCAGTGGCTTCCTTCTCTGCACATCTCTAGGGCTAGCAGTCAATTGGAATGAATGGCAAATATAACCTGTTTCCTATGAGGTGAGGGAGGCCTTTGTCCAGTGTTAATTATCCTGCTTCCATCAAAAATCATGCAGTTTTCATCAAAAACTGCAATGTGGTCATCCTTTTTAAGCTTCTTATCACATTAGAAGCCTTGGTTTCCCTTGGAATATAGATTTACTTGGAAGTAGTATTCAAAAGTTGGGACACTGTTAAACTATTCAGTGAGAAATCTCAGAATAAATGGTATCTCATTTATTTTATAGTACAACTGAAATTGTCTAAAAAAAATCATACAAGGCTCTTGATCATATGCCCACTTCCCAGCTGTCCAACCTCAATGTTAACCACAGCCTCTTCTCCCCCAGTTAACCCCATCTCAGGTAAATATGGAGGCATTATTCAAACTAGAATGAATTATGTGACGTCTTCAATTCCCTGTGCTTTCTGCAACCACGATATATTTGTATTTGCTATCTGTATTAGTTATGGTGGGCTGATATAACAAATAACCCCAACATTTTGGTCACTTAACACACTAAGGTTTATTTCTCATTCAAGCCACAATCCAGTGCAGGTCAGCAGTGGTTCTCTGCTCTACTCAGTTATTCAGGAATCCAAGTTCTTTCCATTCAGTAGCTCCCATATCCTCTAGGGTAGTCCTTCTCAAGTAGGGTTCCATGAAAGACTTAAGCCCTAATCCTCTTCGGTATGTACTGCATGTGATGATTTAACCATTTCCTATTAATTTATAATGATGCTAGCTAAGTACCATCCTTGCATAAATGGAGAAAATAGTCACTGAAATGATTTTTTCCATTGGGTATGATTCTCTGAATCCTTTGAGGAAGGCTATTCCAGGGCATGGTCTTCAACACAGCTGCATGTTAGAAAAGCCAATGATCTAAGGTCTCAGAATGCTTAGTTAGACCACCTACACCCAGCCCATCAAAGATACAGAGGAGAGAGAATGAAAGAGAACTCATGGAAAAATCACACAGGGGATCTTCCTAGGAGTCTAGTGTGAATCATTTCTGTCCACAGTCCACTGGTGAGAACACACATAGCCCCATTTAACTGCAGTGAAACAAGAAAGATAGTTTCCTCCCTTTTGCATAAACAGAAAAGGAAGTGGGATCTGATATACCCTTAACAATATCTGCCACCCTGTTCCCTTTACCTGCAGAGACATCTCCTTTCACTTCCCCCACATCTCCAGAATTGTTCTACTTGGTAGCTCTTGTCATCTGAAACCACAATGACTTGTTCGAGAAAACCTTCTCCCTCCATGCCTTCAAAGCTCCTGGGATACACCTTCACAGGAACACTTGGCACACACAAGTACCTGGCTAGCTTCTCTGTCCCCTCCAACTGTGTGTTCCTAGTGCCTGTTGCAGCTCAAGATACACAATGGATACCCCATACATTTCAAGACTAGATGGATCAAAGTGTTAGAATGTACTTCACATGCATAGGTATCATAGTTAGGCTTAACAAAACTTCCTATCATCCCTATGTCTTAGATTTAAGCAATTTAGAGGCCTAATGACAGTTTGTCCAAGTGACAAAATGACAGAGATAAACAGAGATAGTTTTACGTGTGACTATATAATATGTTGTTTAACTATGCCTGTTGTGTTTTAGCCTTCCTCTTCCAGTTTAAAATAGTAATGGAATGGTCCATGTATAAGGAAAAATACTCTATTCCCTTTTATGCCTCATAAAGCTCTTCTTGTGGGGTACATGGATGTTTCAGTTGGTTGAGCATCTGACTCTTGATTTCAGCTTAGGTCATGATCTCATGGTCATGAAATTGAGCTCCGTGATGGGCTTTGTGCTAAGGGTGGAGCCTGCTTAGGATTCACTCTCTCTCTCTGCCACTTCCCCTTCCCCTGCTCATGCACACGCATGCTCTCTCTAAAATAAAAAATAAAAAGTTTTTAAATAAGCTCTTCTTGTTGGAAATGACATGAAAATATTCTCCCTCTTCCAAAGCCTAGTGAAATACTAAACAAACTATGAAGAAGGTACTCAGTATCTTTTCCCTCATGAAAGTTCCACTGCAATGCTTGGATATAATTATAGCAGCTTAGGTTTATCAAAACTAACTAGCTACCATTCCTAAAAGAACATAACTTTGTTACTTTTATCAGATAGAAACAAGAGTAATCAAGTTTCATATGGCATAAATGGGATTTAATAGTGATTCTTCTGCCTTTCCTTCCTTCATTCCTCTCTTCCATCCTTCCTTCCCTGTGCTATTGCCAACTGTCCAGTGACAGCTGGAATGAAATCCTACAGTTAAAAAAAAAAAAAGTCTTCAGAAGGTAGAGAAGAATGCCCATTTCTCAACTGGAACTAAAACATCCTATGGAGATTCAGCTCCAGTGAGAAGGTTGATATGAAAATGAATGAATGAATGAATATAGGATAGATATTAAGTGTTCCTATAGAGCACAGGATATGGGTACAGATGCACACTTAGTGGTGATGGTCAGGGCAGGCAGCAAGGGCCATGGACAACTATGGGTGCACTGGCAGCTGTATTGGGGTTAGCTATTGGCATACACTACTATAACTGCTAGACCTTTCCATGAGTACCTCATTTAATTCTTGAGCTGGGTTTGGTATATTGGTACTCAGCATTTCTTCCCATTTTCTTCTACTGTACCTTTATTACAAAAGCTGGAAAGTGAAAAATTACATCCCTAGATTTTCTTTTCAACTAACAAAGTATATTAGATTTACAAATTAGGTTCCGCCAATTAGAAGCACTCCCCTGAAATTTAGAAAGCAGAAGTGAAATGGAGATCGCATTCCTGTGGCTTTCAGCATATTTTCATGACAAGCAAACCTGTAAGCCCCATATCCACAGCTGTATAGATATTAACAGAGCTGGAGCAACAGCATCTGGCTGTTTCCCAGTGCTCGCCGTTACAGATGCACAGTGGTAGTGATGATGACCTTGGCAATGACTGGCTCCTGAACTCTAAATTTTAGTGAGTTTTTGACTCATAGTTCCAGTAGCACCCTCTTGAATCCCTGTATTCCTAAACGTGGCAGAGACAGAAATTCTGACAGACCAATCCGGTAATCTTATTCTTAGAGGCTTTCCTAGAAGTCCAGCCAACAATTCATTCTCTAGACCTACCAATGATTTTATAAGCATAACTAACCTGTATTAAATTTCTTACTCCTAAAATACCCAAAGTGTCTTTTGTTTAAGGCACTCAATCCTACTTGATATGAACCTCAAAATAACCGATGGGAACCCATTATTATCTCTCTCTTATGTATGAGAAAACTAAGGAACCAAAAAGTAAAGTAAAAAAGTAAATGGTGTGGCAAAAAAGCCATAGACTGGGCGGAAATATTTGCAAAACACATGTGATAGATAAGCTGTATCCAAATAATACAAAACTAAACAAAACCAAAAAAATTCTAAAAACTCCGTAATAAAAAAACAACCCAACTAAAAAGTGGGCAAAATACTAGAGCAAACACCTCCCTAGAAAATGTATACAGATAGATATCAAATAAGCATATGAAAAGATATCCAACAGTGAATGACATCAGGAAACTACCAGTTAAAACAATGAAGAGATACCACTACACACTTATCACAATGGCTAAAATCCCAAGCACCAACTCCACCAAATGCAGGTAAGGATATGGAGCAACAGGAGCTCACAGCCATTTCTGGTAGGAAGGCAAAATGGAAGACTCTTTTGGAAGTCTTTAGAAGACAGTTTTGTGATTTCTGACAAAACTAAACATACTCTTACTGTTTAATCTAGCACTCATTCTGCTTGATATTTACCCAAAGTTGTTGAAAAGTGAGGTCTACACAAAAACTTCCACAAGGATGCTCAGGGCAACTTTATTCATAAATCGCCAAGACTTAGAAGCAGCCAAGATTTCTTTTAGTTAGTAGGTAAATGGATAAACGATGGTACGTCCAGACAATGGAATGTTATTCAGCAGTTAAAAAAAAAAAAAAAAAAAAAAAAGAAGTGTCAACTATACTTCAATTTTTTTAAATAAATAAACTTAAGATAAATAAGTAAATAATGAGCTATCTGGCTTTAAAAGATATGGAAGAAACCTAAACACATACTGCTAAGTGAAAAAGCAAGTCTGAAAAGGCTACATACTGTATGAACCCAATCATGTGACATTCTAGAAAGTGAAAAAATACAGAGACAGTTTAAAAAAAAAAAAATCAACAGTGGCCAGGGGCTCAAGCGAGGGAAAGGAGCAATAGTTGGAAGACAGGACAGGGCAGTAAAATTATTCTGTACAATACTTTAATAGTGGATATGTGACATTATGACATTTGCTAACCCATGATACAACCCATGATATAAACCCTAACGTAAACTATGGATTTTAACTAATAGTGTAGCAATATTGAACTGCAGGTGGGAATGCAAACTGGTGCAGCCACTCTGGAAACAGTATGGAGATTCCATGAAAAATTAAAAATAGAACTACCCTATGATCCAGCAACTGCACTACTAGGTATTTATCCAAAGGATAGAGGTGTACTGTTTCAAAGGGGCACATGCTCCCCAATGTTTATAGCAGCACTATCAATAACAGCCAAAATATGGAAAGAGTCCAAATGTCCATTGACAGATGAATGGATAAAGATGTGGTATAGATATACAATAGAGTATTACTCAGCCATCAAAAAGGATGAAATCTTGCCATTTGCAACAATATGGATGGAACTAGAGCATATTATACTACGCAAAATTAGAGAGACAAATATATGACTTCATTCATATGTGGATTTAAGATGCAAGAGAGATAAACAAAAGGGAAAGGAAGCAAAAAACAGTTGGAAAATCTGGGTGGCTCAGTTGGTTAACTGTCCGACTTCGGCTCAGGTCATGATCTTGCAGTTTGTGGGTTCGAGCCCTGCTTCGGGCTCTGTGCTGACAACTAAGAGTCTGGAGCCTGCTTCAGATTCTGTGTCTCCCTATCTCTCTGCCCCTCTCCTGCTCATGCTCTGTCTTTCTCTGTCTCTCAAAATAAATAAACATTAAAAACTTTCTCAAGAACAACATAAAAATAGGGAGGGAGACAAAACACAAGAGACTCTTAAATATAGAGAACAAACAGGGTTGCTAGAGGGGTTGTGGGTGAGGGGATGGGCTAAATGGGCAAGCGGCATTAAGGAGGACACTCACTGGGATGAATACTGGGTATTATATGCAGGGAATAAATCACTGGACTGTACTCCTGAAATCATCATTGCACTATATACTAACTAATTAGGATGCAAATTAAAAAAGAAAGAGAGAAAGAAAGAAAGAAATGTTAAAATAGGAAAAAAAATGTTTTAGAATGCCCTCCTAATGCAGTCACATATAAAATACAGTTTTATACTTATTATGTGCTATTTTAGTAAATTAAAACTTGTATGTAAGGATATTCTATACACTTCAAAGTTAAAATGTTACTAATATAATCCTGTATAATCTTTCAAAATTCAAAAACATTTTTGTGCATAAAAAGTAATGTAGTAATATTGATTCATTAATTGTAACAAATGTATTATAATAATTCAAAATGTAAACAGAGGAAAACTGTATGTGGGACAGAATACATAAGAACTCTCTGTACTTTCTGCCTAATTCTTCTACAAACCTAAAACTGCTCTTTAAGAAAAAAAGCCTATCGGGGTGCCTGGGTAGCTCAGTCAGTTAAGCACCTGACTTTGGTTCAGGTCATGATCTCACAGTTCATGGGGTGAGCCCCGCGTTGGGCTCTGTGACAGCTCAGAGCCTGAAGCCTGCTCTAGATCCTGTGTCTCCCTCTCTCTCTGTCCCTCCCCTGCTCGCTTTCAAAAATAAACTTTTAAAAAAATTAGAGCCTATTAATATAAAAAAAATAAAAGACACGAAAAACTATCTGAAAAACCCACTTATTTTTGAATGGAAAAATCTCAAAATGCGCATGCTTTCCTCCTGAGACCAGGAGCAAGGCAAGGATATCTATTCTTACTACTTCTATTCAACATTGTACTAGAAATTCTAGTCAGGGAAGTCAAGCAGGAAAAAGAAGTGAAAGGAATCCAGATTGGAAAAGAAGTAAAACTATCACTATTTGCAAATGACATGATCTTGAATATACAAAACACTAAGGAATCCACCAAAACATGTTAGAACTAATAAAGAAGCTCAGACAGATTGCAAGATGCAAGACAAACATTTTAAAAATCTATTGTATTTCTATACACTAATAATACACAATCAGAAAATTGAATTAAGAAAATAATCCATTTTGGGCACCTGGGTGGCTCAGGCAGTTGAGCATCCAACTTCAGCTCAGGTGATAATCTAACTGTTCATAAGTTTGAGCCCTGTGTCAGGCTCTGTGCTGACAGCTCAGAGCCTGGAACCTGCTTCAGATTCTGTGTCTCCCTCTCTGCCCCTCCCCTACTCGCTCGCCTACTCTCTCTCTCTCTTGCTCACTCTCAAAAATAAAGAAACGTTTTTAAAAAGGAGAAAATAATCAACTTATAATAACATCACAAAGAAAAATCCTTAGGAATAAATCTAAGAAAGGAAATTTAAGACTTATACTCTGAAAATTACAAAGCTTCATTAAGAAATTTTTAAGACCTAAGTAAATGGAAGGTCACTCCATGTTCATGGATTAAAAGATTTAATAGTAAGATAACAGCATTCCCCCAAATTGATCTATAGATTCAACTCCAACCCTATTAAAATTCTAAGTACCATGTTTACATTATTTGATTATCTGATCATAAAATTCAATTCAAGATTGCAAAACAATCCTGAAAAAGAAAACAAAGTCAAAAAAACTCACTCTTTCTGATTTCAAAACATACTACAATAACCAAATAAGTGTGGCCCTGGCCTAAGGATAAGTACAAATTAATGGAATAGAATTGGGAGTTCAAAAGTATATACTTAACATTTACAATGAATTTTCCACAAGGTTGCCAAAACTATTGAATGGGTAAAGAATGTCAACAGCTGGTATTGGAACACTGGATATCCACAGGCAAAATGATAAAGTTAGACCCTTTCTCAGACGCTATATAAAACTGAACTCCAAATACATGATAGTCCGGGGGCACTTGGCTGGCTTAGTCAGCAGAGCATGCAACTCTTAATCTCAGAGTTGTGAGTTCAAGCCCCACGTTAGGTGTAGAGATTACTTACTTACTGACTTACATACCTATATACATGATAGTCCTAAATGTAGGGGCTAAAACTATAAAATTTGTATTAGCTTCCTATGGTTGCTGTAGCACACAAATTATATAAGCCACAAATCTGGTGGGTTACAATAACAAATATATTCTCTTACAGATTTCCAGAAGGCCAAATCTGGAAATACACAGAGGTATACTTGAGTCTTGAGCTGAATACAGATCTATTGTGCATGAGAGGCCAGGAAAAGAATCACCAGAAAATAATATGCTGTACAATGCTTAAAGCCCACACAAGGCTGGGAGAAGGTTTTATTTCTACCAGTCACAGAGAAAGGGTTTCATAAATCATACATCATGATTAAAGTCCTCAGAGGAATATTATCTTAGTAGTAGGATTAAATTAGCCTTATAGTAAAAGCTCCTTTTGATCCACCCTACTGAAACTTAAAAACTAACTTTAAGATTTACTTTTGTAACTTTTGGGGGCACCTGGGTGGCTTAGTCGGTTAAGTGTCCGACTTCCAGCTCAGGTCATGATCTCATGGCTTGTGAGTTCAAGCCCTGCATCGGGCTCTGTGCTGACCCCTCAGAGCCTGGAGCCTGCTTCAGTTCTGTGTCTTCTCTCTCTGCCCCTCTCTGGCTTGCTCTCGTGCTCTTACCCGCCCCCCCCCCACCAAATAAATAAACATTTAAACAAAACATTTACTTTCATAACTTGTTAAAGAGAAAAAACAACACACTCCTTGGGGAAAGGTGAGGGATTGAGAAGACAGGCGCTGGTATATCATTACTATGGCCCCTAGAGATGACGGGCCTACCCAGAAGAGAAACACAGGCACTGCCATACTGGGGCAGTTACTGTCTGAGGCTCAGCAGAGGAAAAGAACTGCAACTCAAAGAATAATTAAAAGATTACATATATAAAAAAAATTATTAGAAAGAGGTTGTAACAGTTACAATATACACATCAAGTCTATTGAACATATTGCATGTTAAAAAACATAGAGGAAGCATAGAGATGCAAGATATAAGAAAAGGCTCCAATGACAATCAAGAGAGGAGAAACACAATATCAGAAAAGAAAAATACACTGGAAGGGATTATCAGCTGGTTCAGTGCTGCAGAAATAGAAATCCGTGAACTTGACAACAGGAAACTGAAACTGTCCGAAAACAAAGAGAAACAAAGAGACTAAAAATAAGAAATAAATAAGCTGGGGAAAAATAAGAAAACATGGAGCAGAGTATCAGTGAGCTGTAGGATAATAACAGTTTAACATACATGTAATTAAAGTATCAGAAGAAGAGAGAGGAGTGATTAAAAAATAAAAATAATTGAAGAAAATCTTCCACATTTTCCTAAACTATATAAATCCACAGATCTAAGAATTTCAACAAACCCTAAGCAGAACAAACAAAAGAAGTCACACTAAGGTTTCTCATGATCAATCTGCTGAAAATCAAAAAATTCTGTAGTATGCAGCTAAAGCAAAGCTTAGAGGGAAATTGATAGCTTCAAGTTCTTATATTAGAAAAGAGAGACCTCAAATTAGTATTAAGAAATTTAAAACCAAAAATGTCAAATGCAAAATAACTGAATGGAGAAAATAATAAAAATAAAAGGAGGGAAAAAATAGGAAAAAGGAAAAAAATAGTAAAAGTCACACCCAAAATCTGTTTCTTTGAAAAAATTCATACATGTTATAAATCTCTAGCCAGATTAATCAAAAAAAAAAGAGAAAACACAATTACCAACATCAAAAATAAAAGTATTTCATCACCACATGTTCTACAGACTTTAAAAGAATAAGAGCAGATTACCATGAACAACTTTATCCCAAAAACAATTAACAAGACAAAATAAAAAAAAATCCTTGAATGATACAAAGTACCAAAATTCATTCAAGAAGTAAACAAACAGATATCCTGAATCACCCTATTTTTTAGAGAGTAAAAGATTGTATATAGTAAGTAGAACCTCTGGATCTCATTTCACGTATTTAATTGAGGACCAATCAAGGAGTCCAACGCTAACTCTGAATATTGAGTTCAAGGGCTTATATGAACTGAAGTGGAAGGAATAAAGGCCATTTAAATTCAGACTAAAGCCACCATATCTATGTCCCAAATTGGACAACCCCCAATTGGCAAATCTCCAAATGGCAAACCACTCAGCCTATTTCCAGGATTCCCAAACCTATCTTTCCTCTGCTCTGCACGCTCTCTGGCAAAGTTCAGATCAGGCCATGAGCCAGACCCAATTCAGGCAGTAGTACATTAATATGATTTCAGTGACTCTGGATCCTTTAATAAGAGGCAAAACATTCTAAAAGAAAACTATTAGAGATGAGGCGATGAACTATTAGAGATTAGAGATGACAGATGCCCCTAGAGGCAAATGTTAGTCTGAGGCCTGGCTGAATACTGTAGCACTGTGACCCTCACTAGGGCCGAGGAATTACTTAAGGACTATCAGGTGAGTCTTCAGGATAATACCTCACACTCGCCTCTTCCTTCTCACTCATCTCAATTTTGCAGAATCTTGTTTCTAACACTGGCTGTTATTTACTTAAATGAAGCCATTTCATTCTTATTAAAAAATCTAGTTCTTCTTCATTCTTTTTCAATTTAACAGTAAGTGGATACAATACAATCTGCAATAACTTTTCGGTTCTTTCATTAGGACTGGGCATGTGACAATGTTTTTTAACAACTTACAATGAAATTTTAAAAAGTTGCATGCATTCTCTTTCCTAGGAACAATGAGAGATCTATTTTCACCATCACAATATATTTTCTATGGGAAGGCCGGTATTTAATAATTACAGTGCCTTGAATTAATTTTGGCAGCTTATATAGTCAAAGACATATTTGGCATTTTTCAAGATTTATAACAATGTAAACAAAATGCTACTGAAATCGTTACAACTGTTTAATTAGATGGGATATAAATCTCCCTTAAGTAATTCACTACCTAGGTCATTTATAAAGACAGACTTTGCTTATGCCCCTTTTATAGGAGACTAATAGGAGGCCATTATCCTTTTGGAGCGGGCAGATTTATGTACATACCTTCCATTAGCATTAATAGAGGTCCATGTAAATCACGAGGCACCAATAGCTGAAGAGAGCTTCCCCCTTCTATTGGGTAATTGGCTATTTCAGTTAAAAAATAATTTTGGGGGAAAGAAAAAAAAAAGTTATGTTCTTCATGTAATTATCTTAGGTTAAGACTACATTAAAATGACATAGTAAAGAATAATGGGTGACCTGACACTTCATTTGGCTTTTATTTTCCCGATTTCCTAAATTAAACATATGCATAACAATAAGAAAGCAGGCATAAAGGTAGATTAGAGTGAATGCTTTTAAAAAGACAGGAAAAGTACATTACATGATATGTAAGCACACCGACATAGATCATTAAATTAACAGAATGGAGTCACAGTAAAAGCATATTGTTCCCTTCATATGGCAAATGTTTGCTACACTTGTACCTTAGACTAACACAGGATTTGCTTAACATTTTAATTGTATTATTTTAAGAAGTACAATGTCTTCCAAATGTTCTATTACTCTGCATATTTTTTTAAATTCTGTATTGCTGTTCATGCATATGGGTTTCTCAGGGTCCCTGGCACAACTTTATGTATCTGGAAATACCATGTGCAGATGGTTACATTTTAGTTTTTCATTCCCCACATATAAGAACTTTCATGTGCTTAATGTAAAGCAAGGCTTAGCATGTCAAGTTCTCTTGTGTGACAAATAGTTGTACATAAATAAATTCACCTGATATACTCTAAAACAAAACAGAAATGTTTAACTTCCCAGAAATAAGGTATCAGAAATCCAGGAGTCTTTCCCATATTTGGCAGATGATTTTGAAAGACGGGTTCACTGCTAGCAAAGCAAGTTATATCTTCATGGTTTAGCCAGACAAATACCACATAATCTCTGCTCAGATTTAAAATGCATGCCTCTGTAATATACATTTGCAAATCTGTCTTAGAAATGTTCTGCTACAGATCAGATGCCTTGTTATTGAGAAATCAAACAGTTCTTTAAATAGAGGTTGAAAATGAGGCAGAAGCTAATTTTTGCAGTACAAAACTAATTGTGTGTTTTATTTTCATTTAACAGATTAAATATAGTTCTACCCTTGGCTTTTGATTCCTCTTCTGTTTCTTACAAATGCAACAGTGTTGGTGTACACACAGGGATTCCACTTAAAAAAAAAAAAAAAAAAGCATAGTCACAGAAGAGAGAAAGAAAAAGAAACAAAAACAATTTATAGGGTTCTTGTTACTGGCATTTAACAAAAGACATTTCTAGGGAATGTTCAGGGAGGTCTATTATAGTTCTCACAGTGGATGCTACATACTCCTTCATTTATTTTCTTCCCGTATTTGTTTTAAAAATCAAACCTATAGAAGAGAGCCTGTGAAAAAGGGAACCGGAAAAGAGAAGAAATGGATGACTGCCTCTTTGTGACATATTTTCTCCCTCAGCCTTGCATATTTGCATGAAAGTGATTGTGAATAATGTACATTTGACCAGTGCTGTCTGCAGAACTAATGCCTATTAAAGGGATGGGAAGTAGCATATGTTGTGCCTAGGGCAGAGAAAGTCCAATCACCCCCACTGTGAGAGTCTCAAACTAAAACGCAGGACAGCCTGGGATTAATCCTAAATGAACCCAGCAGGGAGAAACAGGACACAGTCCCTCGGTCCACATTTAAGCTTCTGAACTAAGATTTTTTTGAGTTTGCTTCCAAAAATAACCCACAGTCTCTATCACTTCATTCACACAGAGAACAGAAATTTCTTCTCTTTTGTCTTCTTTACCAATCCTACTAAATTTCAAGGGGAACCATTACAGCAAGAAATCGGACACAAGCAATCAGTCGTTACAGAGTCAGAATTTTGCTCATTATTACCATTTTAGGAACTCTCTCCTCTGCTTGAACTATTCACCAGCATTATCTGACAAGGCGCAGTTTTGTCAGTAATTGCAAAATGTTTTGGGTTTGTGGTTTCACTTTTATGTTCTTGCACTCTACTAGAAATGCTCTGCTATTTAAACACTTTGCGAAGCTTCTCAGTCTTGTTACATAAGCTTTCTGTGACCTCTAGCATCAAGTTCAGATGCGAACTAGCTATCCTTCTACCTGTGTTAACTTGATAGCTGAAAAATAGCAATTTGAAAAATGTAGGAGAATAACAAAATCAGCTGAACTAGGGAAATAGAAGTGCCAAATTACCACATTTAGATCGGTAGGATTGTCTTTTGCCTCATTAGCTGCAGGATTACAGAAAGAGACAGAGACAGAGACAAAGACAGCAAGAGAATAACTAGAAAATGTATATTCAGATCATCCATTTGGTATTCATGTAACCCAAAGTGGGGGAGGGGTAGTAAAAATAAAATACAATCAGAAAACTTGTAAGCCATATCACAGCATGATATGAGAGAGTCTGGGTAATGCTGAAAGTAATAGAGTTGATATGATTTAGCTTATCTTCCTTCCTTCTTAGAGTTTAATTCTATTCAAATTACTGCGAAGATACTGTTAGGTTTCAGAATGGAGGAAAGCTTCAAACCATTGATTTCAGTTCACTGGCCTACTCCTTGGGCTAGTAGGGATGGCTAGCATTGGCCTGTTTTGAGAGCTTGGAAGAAATTCATTCTTCGAATGGTTAGCTATAATAAAGGGTCAGATACTCTGACAGAAATGAAGTTTGGGGTGTTTCGTTTTCTTTCTTTGGGATCATAGACCCAGTTTTTCAGATTAAAGACCTGCCTCACCCACCACTGGACTTTACCCTCCCGATCTACCAGAGGCCCAGGATAACCGTTTCTGGCAAGCTGAGCAACTCGTTTTTCCCCAATTTCAGTCTTGTCCATCATCACTCAGGGATATTCCTTCCCAGTATACAATCACTATAGTTCCTGATACCAACCCACGCACCTTGGAGAAATTTGAGGGGGTCATGATTCAATGTCTTAGATGCAGAAGACATTAATTGCCTATTAAGATTATGGAGCAGCTTCAATCTGCTCTGCAGTATTATAAGCACTTACAAATTGTGGAGACGGAAGCTAATGGAGGAACAATCTTCAAAACATGCTATCAGAAAAAGTAACATATAAATGACCTGACATTAGTTTCTCAGAGGCTCAAAAATATTGATTGATTAATTTATGCAAATAACTCTTTATCTTATACATCACTGTTTCCTATCTCAGTCTTATTCTTGGCCATTATTAAACTAGGGACTGCAGGAAGGAGAGTGTCACTAGTTCAATCATTATTTCGGCAAATGTTTATCAGGCACCTGCTAGGTGCTGACCCCAGAAGAAGTTGGGGGCCTCTGTTTCCACTGCACTTAAAGTTTGTACTGCAAATAGTGTATAATACATTTTGATCATGTTTTGATACAACAAGTAATAGGAGGTTCTATAGGAGTGCAGAGCAGAAACAAAAAAAAAGTGTAAAATTCAATTATGTTTTTAAAAGAGCTTTTTGAAAAAAAATTTAAAAATTAAAGAATAGAAGAGCTTTTCGACTTCAGTTACCCAAGGTGAAAACTGCTTTATTGTCCTGCTCATATGAAAGCTGCTCTTGTTGTTTTCCCATTAATAATATATTATGGTTTATTCCTTTCTTAGCCACTCGAAGCTCAATACTGCAAGTAAATCAGGAGCCAGTGAGCCATTCTCTGGACTAAGCTTCATAGCAGACACTCTCCTAACACTTGCTTTCAGAGGCTTTGGTCCTCCCACATTACGCTGCTGGGGCTGGTTGAAGTTTTTGTTGTGATGTATTACATTTGTCATGATGTGCCCCCCAAACCCCCTCCTCCTCTCACACCATTTTACTGCAGCATAAGGTCTGAAACCCATGAATCTTGCTGTCTTCCAATAGCCCCCTTCTGTAACACTGCGACCTGTGCAAAATTAGAGCTAATAATTCATACCAAAAAGGATAAAAATCATAAAGCAACTGGCTTGCTTCCAGATTCCATGGAGACATTTTTAAAGCCTGAATCAAATATTTTAAGCAGTGCCCTTTATGAAGTAGAATTAAGACAGTATGTGGCTCAGGCAGAAGCTCTGGGTTCTAGTTCTTCTTCTGTTACAGATCCAAGAGAATCGGCAGTCTCCTCTGGAACACAATCCCTTCTTCTCCGAACATTAATGTCAACTCCAATAGTCATAAGTGAATTTAAAACAAATTAGATGAACTTTTTAGTCTTTTAATGTTCACACCCTTCATCTATCCAAAGTGCATAAAGAACATTCTCAGGGAAGACTTCATTTGTCATTCTAACATATGAAAATGACCAAGAAATATCATACTCCACTTTTCTGAAATAAAAATTCTGAATCCCAGAGAGAATAAGTGATTTTCCAAGAATACACAGTGACTCAGCAGAATATGGAATCAAATCCCTATTTCTCAAATTTTAAATAAGAAACCAAAACATTCCACAGAATAAAAAGATGTAATTTTTTTTCAAAATTTCCTCTGATTCAGTTAACAATCTGACCCTCATTATGACTTGGTAAAAAACTAACTGTACTTGGCTCTCTGACAGATAAAGTAGTTTCAGTGGCCAAAAATGCATAATTAAAGGCATTAGGTTGTTCATTAGAGCACCAAACGGGCCACACAGAAGGCATAGACTGATGTTCCAGTCTCTATATTTGATGGTGACTGTCACCAGTGGCCGATAGGAAAGCTAGGCTAGAGGTATCTAAATATCCACACTTCTCCTCTCAATGCCAAACATATTAACATCACCATTTGGTCTGTGTGCTTGGAGGTTCCCCTCAACTGGCTGGCAAAGCAGCTGTGTGTCTTCCTAAAGATGATTATGTGTAGTCTTAACTTGCAGTGTCTCGAGCCCTTAGTGGAACACTGAGAAAGGTCAGAATTGTTTTAAATGTCATGGTTTTGTGACCACAGAATCCAAATCTCTAATTCTTGGAGAGAACTTGGATTCCAAAGAGGTTAACATAGGTAACCTGGCACATTTTCCATATCACTTGCCTCCATCTTAATCCTATCTTCTGCATGTATTCGGAGTACACACAATAAGTTAATATTTGCACCAGGAACAGATTTCTGATAAATACTGTATGAGCCTCAAAGTAAAATATGATGGTTGAAAACAATATAGTTTTTTATATCCTGCCCAGGTATCAACTCAGTCTGTTCATAATTACTTTTTCCTGGAGTTAGAATTCAGTCATCTTGAAAAGGTGATGACTGAAAAAGCATTTAGAACTTCTATTTTTTAAAACATTTTCAGTGGCAATTATCATGTCACTTCTATCAAATGTAGAGACTATTTTATATTTTGTGATCCAATGTTTTTGATCTTGCCAAATCTCCACCCTGTAATCTGTGCTAAATAATATTAAAACTTGTTACTGGTCATGGTGATGTCTGTCTGCAAGTGGGCTCAGTCAAGTAATAAGTAAATTCAAAAGAATAAACTCTCTCCATTCCAATATTTTCCCCAGTTAACAAAATAAGTCATGCAGGCAATCAAATATATTATTTTATGTTGAAAGCATATAGAATCTTAATTTGAAATATCCTTTCATTCCAAAAATAGAAAACAAAATTTTGAGGTTTGCTTGTATTAAAGGAGTTGTTTGTTGTTGTGGTTGCTGTTTGTTGTCGTTTAGAAAGAAAAAGAGCTCGAGCAAGGGAGAGGGGCAAAGGGAGAGAATCATCATAGTTGCTGTTGTTGTCTAAAGAGAAAAAGAACATGAGCAGGGGAGAGGGGCAGAGGGAGAGACAATCTTAAACAGTCTCCATACTTAGCATAGAGCCCAACAGGAGGCTCAATCCCAGGATCCTGGGATCATGACCTTAGCCAAAATCAAGAGTCAGATGCTTCACTGACAGCCACTCAGGCACCCCTAAGGAGTTTTATCAACAAGTATTCACTTTTATGAACACAAAATTATATGTAATTACATAACAAACATTATATAGAGTTTACTATGCACAGGATACTCTTCAGGTGCTTTATAAAATTTAACTTACTTGGTGCACCTGGGTGGCTCAGTTGGCTGGGTGTCCAACTTTGGCTCAGGTCATGATCTCACAGTTTGTGAGTTCAAGCCCCGCGTCAGGCTCTGTGCTGATAGCTCAGAGCCTGGAGCCTGTTTCGGATTCTGTGTCTCCCCCTCTCTGTCCTTCCCATGCTCATGCTCTGTCTCTCTCCGTCAGTAATAAAGATTAAAAAGTTTAAAAATAAAATAAAATGTAACTTACTTAATCCTCCTAATAATTGATGATTATCCCCATCTTACAAATAAGGAGACTGAGAAACAGAGATTAAAGTAACTTTCTGAAAGTCAACTGGCCATTAAGCTGAGGAGCTGGGATTCAAACCCAGGCAAGATGGCTCCAGAGTCTATAGTCTTAACTCTCAAAAAGATTATGAAAATATCAATAAGATCATGTGAAAACTAAAAACATTTCATTTCCAGTTAGAATTGAAAGCATCACTTAATTTGATGTCATCAAATCCTGGAGTTAGTTGTGCTTTCTCATGACTCTTTTACAAATATTTGAGATAATATCCTCATAAAAGTGCCATTGTTTCTCAAAAATTGTTCATAGTCTTTCTCCAAGTCTATAAACAGTACTCATGCAACTTTTGCGAGATTGATTTTTAGAAAGTAGAGAGTAATGGAAGAAGGTGATTTTGCAGAAAAGGGAAATGGAGGAGCTGTTCTTATTATTTATCATCTTAATTCATGTGGTTGAACAAAATGAAAGACTGCAACATGATGTGAAATAGCTCTGTACAGCACACAGACCAAATTTTAATTCCACCATTCTAGGACTCCGCAGTATTTGAGCATGCTGAGCTTTAATTTTTCTTTTGCAAAATACAGTTACAATACCTGCCTCATAATGTTACAGCATGGGCTAGAGGAAATAATTTAAAGTGCTTAGCAAAGTTTCTGGCACTAATAGACACTCAAATACTTTCCTCTCGTTGTATAAATTAAGGCTTTCTAGTTTGTAAACACGGAGGGAGAATTATTAAGCTTTTAAAGACATGGTTGAAGAAACCGGTCATTCAATCATTTAATAAGTACTTAACAAACACCTACTATGTTCCAGACACTGTTATTATTTCAAACAAAGTAGGATAGGATTTCAGAGGGCTGAAGTGCCATGTTTGTTTCCATGTTTCTAATTTCATTAGAGACGAATGTGTAAACGGATGGTTCCACCATCTCTGATGGCTACTTCTTTCAAAGAACAAACAGAGTGTTAGACAAAAACAGAGTATTCTGTGATTACTTTGGTTATTCCTTGACTTTATAGGAAAATCACTTCTGAACTGACACACTGTTGAAAAGAGGCAAAACATTTGTTCCTAAGTAGCAACCTCAAAGCATTCAGAAATAATGGACCAATAGAACTCAAGACCATTCAATTCCTAATCTCTCAAGATAAGCCATCCCCAGAGATCAGCATCAATGACAGCCAAGCCCCTTTGTAAAATACAATGCCTAATTTAATCATTGGCATTAAAGCAGTGCCTTTTAAGTTGGGTCTATTTTGCTAAAAACTTAGGAATATTTATCTTCCTTTTCAAAATGACCTAGGTTTGCTACATAAGTTTCTAATACAATTATTAATGAACTATTAGTTCCATAAAGAAGAGTAAAGAAATGACCTCGGACTTGAGAGCAGTTTCTTCTAGGTCTCTGATTTGCCCCTCAGGTAGAAAACAACTGCTGCCTGCATTAGCTACCTGTGTGGGATAGAGACACACTTTGATTCTTCTCAGGGTATGAATTCTTTAATTCACAGCTAGGGTTTCTGTTTACATAGTCTAACTCTATTAATAGCTCAGCCCTGGTCTTCACTGACTTTCCACTTCCCTCTTATTTCTGACTGCTGCAGGTCGAGAGATTTGGCCTCCTTAATGGATTCCGAGCCATTGTTCACATCGTCACTCCTCAAGTAGCTTACTGGGCACCTAAGTATGTGCTCTATGCTGAGTACTGTGGAAAATACCAAAACAACAGTGCCACAAACAAAAAGCCATGTTTTATGTATTTATATATACATATACCTATATATATACACACACACACATACACACATATACATATACATATATATATAATATGTATAAAACAAATTCAATAACAATGCAAGAGAGTACATAATTAATGACCACAGTATACCTCTATTGGCTGGTTCATGATTCTACTCTGGCCGCTCCCAAGTTCCTCTCATTCAAAGAGCACTCCCCAGTGACAGTGACACACCCACATCTGTACACTCCTCATTATATCATCAATAACAGTCCCTCTGCACAGGGAGATGCTGCTTTGCAACACCTTATATTTTACTCAAATTCCTTTAATAACATAATCTCTGAAAGAGTTGCCCCAGGGTTTCCAATGTCTTCATCTGAACTCCAAGATGAACCCCTAGAATCTATTCCTGCTGCTAAATCTGTCTGTATTTCCACAGATTCCTTGGAGGGTTATACTTTGGTTGTACAATCTCACTTAGGATAAGAAGATCTTAACAGGAAGCCCCCCCCCCAACACACACACACAAACACACTTTGATTATCTGTTCAATGCAGAGAACATAAGATTACCCCCAAATCTAACATTTTAGAGCCAAGACGGGTCACAAGAAATTATCTGGAACAGTCGTTTAAGAAAGTTATTAGCCCAGTTTTACAAAAGAGGTTCTGGGGCTCATGGAGAATGGGGCTTGTGCCAGTTGACAGAATTCGAGGACATTTATAAGTAAATATACTTATTTTCTTTTATTTTCACTATGAATATATATAATACTCTGGAGACACTTTTACTATTTATGTTTACCATATATTTATAGAAGTTACAATAAAGGCATAATTTTTGTTAGCCTACTTTTCCTTCCACATTTCACAACTATTTCCCTGTTTCTTTCTGAACATGGAACTGCTGGTTCTTCATATCACTTCTGACAAATTCAATGTAGCCAATATTTAATGAAGTTCTACATTATGCTAAGAAATGCCCATTCTATAGATTACAAATCCCTAGGTCTAAAGGATTCTGGCAACTAAAAGAGTTGACAATTTGTGAGTGAATATGAAGATGCAAATAGCTGTTCCAAGTAATGCAAGTCATGTCTCTACTGATCATCTGGTCTGAAATCCTATGACCATTAATGCATTAAGAATGCTTTTGAGGCACATATGGATGGCTCAGTCGGGTAAGCCTGCAACTCTTGGTTTTGGCTCAGGTCATGATCTCACAGTTTGTGGGTTCAAACTCCATGTTGGGCTCTGCACTGACAGCGTGGAGCCTGCCCCGGATTTTCTCCATCCTCTCTTTTGCTTCTCTCTTGCTCTCTCTCAAAACTAAATAAAAATAAACTTAAATTTTTTATTAAAAAAAGAATGCTTTTGAAGATTCTACTATATGTATTAATTACCAAATAAATATAAACATTAATTGTCCCAATCCCTCTGGTTACTACCCTCTGGAAACTTACATTCCAATTATTGAGACAAGATCAAAGAGCAAACAGTAATAGACAGCATATAACAAAATAATACATGGAGAACTACAGACTGTCAATTGCTACATAAATACTGAAAGAGTGAAGTGAAGAAGTTCTGGAGATTCTGAGAAGGCTTCAGGGAATCAAGAAACCGGATTTTAATAGGATGGATAGAAGGAGGATAGCAGAAGGGTGAGTAACGCACAAGAAAAACTGCATGGTTGAAATCAGAAAGTTTGGAAGGCTACATTTCTATGAATAGTGTCATTTGGAGAGGTTACTTTTCCATGAACAGTTCCTGGATCCAACCATGTTTCAAACCCTAGAGCTTTACAATACAGTGAAATAATTGCTTCAGTGTTTTTACTTCTCCTAATGAGTCATAACTGGAGTATCCATGGCACTCTCTATAGACTCAAAATCTAATGAGGATGAGACTCTTTTAAAAAAGAAAAAAGAGAGGGGAAACACTAGAATGGAAAGCCAACACAAGAGTCCACAGGCTTTAAAGATTTTTTAAAGGCTTTTTTTAGGGGGCACATGATGGCTCAATCAGTTAAGCATCCATCTCTGGATTTTGGCTCAGGTCATGATCTCACAGTTCATGGGTTCAAGCCTTATGTCAGGCTCTATGCTGACAGCACGAAGTCGGCTTGGGATTCTCTCTCTCCCTCTCCCTCTCTCTATCCCTCCCCTACTCATGTACACATTCCCTTTCTCAAAACATTTTTTTTTAAGTTTTGTATTTTTTTTTTTTTAGGACAAAACATATGGTATTTTTTAAAAGGACATTATCATATATTCCGTATGGTACTGTAATGGTGGATACATGTCATTACACATGTATTATTCATAATACATTATGAATGTATCATTCTGTGTAATCCACAACATGTATAACACAACTACTGAACCCTAATGTAAACTACAGATCTTTGTTAACACTGTAACAATACTGGCTCATTACCTTTAACAAAGGTACTATATAATGCAAGATACTAACAGGGGATACTGTATGTGTGGAGGAGTGAGGGGTTATATAAGAACTCTCTGTACTTTTCACTCCATTTTTCTCTAAATTTAAAACTCCTCTAAAACATAAAGGCTATTATTATTTTTTTCACCATCAACAAGCACTAATCAAAATTTTGGACTCCTTCCATCTCCATTTCTAATGCCTGAAAAAGTACAAGTCCCATAGTTATTTTTAGTCTTCAAAACAGAGTGGTCCTGACAGTCAACAGAATTCCTTCTTGCAAAGAGTTTGCACTAAAATGTCTATCCATTATTATATTGCTTCTCTTCAAGAGGTAAATGAATGATCCAACTTAGCTAACTTACCAGTAAGTGATACTATGAATGGAGCAGTGGGCTCATAGTGTTATTGATATGGACAACCTAGGTGGATCTCTCCCATCCAAGAAAATAACTTTGACAGATATCTGCTCATCTTATGTTTCTGTATTATAAAAGTAATTCATATTTATGATAGAAAATTTGGAAAGTAGAGTTTCTTTTTAATTGTCCATTATTCCAGTTTTCTCTCTAGATTTTCTTCCTGTGCATTTTAATACATTAACATTTTTAATATTTTAGTATATTTGTGATTATAACTGGCAGAGTTGTGATTTTTTCATTATAATAATCTAAATAAAGTACCTCAAATTCCATTTCTCTGGATCTTGTCTTTAGTTTCCCTGATCCTGCTTCCAAGTTTCACTGAGGAGTAAAATAGCACAAGGCAAATCACAGAATATACTACAAGCTTTGTGTAAATATGACAGCTCTCCAGAACTGCTTAAGCCAACTCTTCACCAATATACAAACTCTACAGCTGAGCCCACACCCATATTACAAGGAACGGGCTTCTTTGATCAGCTGGAAAATATTGTTTTATGACTAGAACACCTTATCTTTAGTATATGAAGGCAGTTTGGACCAGGGCACAAATTTGGAACACCTCATGATTAGTTATCACCATATATTTTAAACTCCTAGCAAACCATATACCAGGCTTATAAAAATATGATATGGTGAACAAGTTTTTGAATGAACCAATGGGATCATGCTACAGAAACTGAACTAGAAATTCAACAAGATCACCATGGGCCACAGTGCATCAGGCTCTAGAACAACTATTGCAAAGCCGCTTACACAAAAGACCACAGGTGTGGACGACCCAGCCAGCAACAAGAATTTCTCCATCAGCTAGGCCAGTTTGCAGTGTGGTAAAAGCCTAAAAAGCAAAACTCATAAATGTACAAAGAAACAAAAGAATCCATCATCAAAAGTGTTAAGTAGTATAAAACATCGTTGAAGACCAAGAGAGTATAGATTAGATCATGTCCACACAGACAAAAGATTTTCCTCTGAATGACCTCTGTCTGCAGAACATTCCCTCAGAAGGCTACTGTTTAGGAAAATGAAGGAAAATAAATGCTCTTTCCCCCAAAGGGTCTCTGGGTAAAAGGACGAATGGAATCGGACTTTGCCTTTCTCTCTCAGTACTGGTAAAGAGGAAGCAAGAGGACTCCGAGGTATGGCGTGGTGTGAACTCAGCAGAGCAGGGACGAGTCACAATAGGACCTGGGCCGAGCTGCGTTAGCAGGGGAAAGGAGCAGAGGAAGAGAGTCTGGTTAAGAGCAGACTCCACGCTCAGCACAGAGCTCGATGCAGGACTCAATCCCACAACTTTTGGATTGTGACCTGAACTGAAATCAAGAGTCAGATGCTCAACCAACTGAGCCACGCAGGCACCCCTTCTTTATTTTTAAAGCTCGTGTCATGCCTTATTGCTCTCCATTCCTCTCCTTCAACTGCCTTCACTGTTGTTCTAGCCATAATGAACTACTTGTAGTTCTCGGTAAGCACCATGCTCTACTTTGATCTTGCATCTACTGGCTCCATTGCCAGAAAGGTACTCTGTACCCTTCCCAGTCCACCTCACCCATTTAGCTAATGTCTATTCAAGATTCATGTTTCAAATGATACATTACTTCATCCAGGAAGACATCCAATGTCCTGATATTGGCTGAACATGCACCTCCTCTCTATCTCTATCACAGTATTCCCATTTCATCCTCATTGAAAACCCTTGTGAACTTGGTAAGGACTAAGCACTCAAAAAGATACATGCAGAAGAAAGAGAAAGAAAGGGAAGGGAAGGGGAACAAAGAGAAAGGAAAGTTGCACTTTTTTCATCACAGGGTTGTTATAAACACCAAATGAGACAATGTTTATGAAAGCACTACAAACATTTTGTGTATCAAGATACTAAATGAGCTTTTTCCTGTTCTCTAGGAATTTGGAAATTTCTGCTGAGGCTCTAAGCTGAAGGCAATGGATGACCTAACTGACCATGAATCATTCATTCAGATATGCACCTATACCTGTATCTATATCTGTATCTATATCTACTCTCCCGTGTGAAGCACTGTTCAATACTCTAGATACCTATGTGAACAAAACAAAGACCAGGGTCCTTGCAGAGCTTCCATCCATAAGACAAATAAAAAACATGATAAACAAAAAATTATGTATTACATGGAGTGAGAGCATTAGAGAAAAATAAAAGAAGAAAATGGCAGCAGCATCAAGACCAACAGGAGTGACAGGGGTCTACAGGTTTGTAATTTTAAAGGGGTTATCAGAGCAGTCTTCATTGGGAAGATGGCCTTTAAGGAAACTCCTGAAGAGGATTTGGGGCTTAGCGACATGGACAAGTAGAGGGGCAAGATCATCTCTGTCAGAGAAAATAGCCAGTGCAAAGGTCCTAAGGAGGCTATTTGCCTGTCATGATTGATCCCTTGATCCCGCAAAAAGATGGGATCAGGTGATTTAAAAAGTAGAAAGCGATGAAGTCAGCAGGGCAAGGAAAGGGGAAGCCAACCATGTGCACCTGACCCTTGAACATAGGTTTGAACTGTGCAGGTTCACTTATGCACAGATTTTTTTTTTTTTTTTTAATAAACACAGTACGGGGTATCTGGGTAGCTCAGTCAGTTGAGCATCTGACTCTTGGTTTTAGCTCAGGTTATGATGCCAAGATCATGGGACTAAGTCTCGAATCTACTTGGGATTCTCTCTCTCTCTGCCCCTCTCCCCTGCTCACACACGCTCTCTTTCTCTCAAAGTAATGTAAATGTATTTTTCTCTTATAATTTTCTTAGTAATATTTTTCTTTAGATTACTTTTTTTAAGAGTACAGTATATAATATATACAACATGCAAACATGTGTTAATTTACTGTTATTGGTAAGGCTTCTTTTAGTCAATAGCAGACTATGAGTAGATAAGCTTTGGGGAAGTCAAAAAGTCACACATGAGTTTTTGATTGTGCTGGGGCTAGCACCCCCGATCCCCATGTTGTTCAAGGGTCATCTGTAATGCTTTGCAAGCCACTATAAGAATTTTCAGAGCCACTGAAAAGTTTAGAGTGGGGAAGGATCATTATCCGACTTCCATTTCAAAAGGGCCACTCTGACTGCTTTGCTGAAAACAAACCTTAGAGCAACAAGGGTAAATGTAGGAAGCCAGAGAGGCCAGGACAGTAATTCAGGTAAAAGATGCTGGTGTCTGGAACCAAAGTAACATCAGTAGTGGTGGTGAGAAAGATTCAATTCTAAATATATTTGGAAGTGGAAAGGAATTCTCATTCTTAACCTAGCCAGTCTTTAATGCTGCTGAAAGTAAAAGACCTGAAACATCTTGAAAGGACTCTGCCCAAGATGGCTATCTGGTAGACTACAGAGGTATGTCGCTGGAGGGTAAGGTCAGTCTTAAAGGGGTACCTACAGAACGCCCCCCCATATGAGAACGACTGCATTAGACTCTTAAAGCGCCACAGGGTATTCAGCAGCCAAGAGAATCTGTAAACACACAAGTGAATTAAGAGGCATTTGCCCCCTTCCTAGAATTTCTCTCTTTGCTCTGCAAAAGTCGGAAAGCAGCTTAATGAGAAGGGGAATACAAATGGGTAACTAAGGTAGAGCAACGGTGGAAGAAAACTCAATTTCTGGTCTGTATACATGGATCACGCCCTGAATTGGGAGACAGGGAAAGTTTGAACTGGATAAGAGACTGAGGTTCTGGACTGGACTACACTTTTCAGTATCAGAACATTAGGATGCTTTAATATATGTGAATAACCGGCAAAGGAATGGGATCCACTGGAGATGCAGATAAGGTGTAAAGGAGTGAGATTTATCAGAGACTGTTTGAAGACAATGGCGGAGGGGGAAGTAACGTTTTCTATTCATACTCCTACCAATTAAACTTGGTTTATGAAGCTAGTTCATTAGAGACATATATATTAAGACCAATAACAACTAATGCATACTAAATAATACTATGTGCCATGTTCTTTTTGAAGAACTTCTATATACTTTTTTTTTTCTTTTACCCTATCAGGTTAGTACTATTGCTATTCCTAGTTTACAAATGAGAAAACCGAGAAACAGAGAAAGGAAATGATTTACACAAGGTCACAGAGCTAGTAAGTCACATTCTCCACGTAAATATCTCTAATTGATACCTGTATTAATCGGCCCCAACTGCAGTAATAAAATACCATTATTTAGATTTTGAGACTAATTTCAGTTGGGGCGGGGGGTTCCACATCAATAAGCAATTCAATGGACAACAGCAGAGTATCTAAGAACTCAACTCAGTTCCACTCAGTTCTGACACTAGCATAAGATTCCACAGGGTTATAGGCTCAGTCCTATAAGACTGCTCCCCCAAACCCCTACTGCAGACACTGTAAGGCCACAAGTCTAAATGTCTAAACCAAACTGACTCCATGACAGGCTTTAAGTTTCCCCTCTAAACTAGCAGGCCTGAGTTTCGGCTTCCCCCGAAACTATCAGGTAGTTACACATTGCCCAAGGCAGGAGTAACCACCCTTGCAACACCCAATCAGGAAAGGCCAGCGACCACCCTCCACATTGTTAAGGGAGAGGCCTGGAGATAGAAACTATAGATAGGACCCTGTTACCTAATGTTAAAGTTAACCTGTTAGTCACCGAACAAGACCCTAGGCTCGCTCTGTGATTGGTTGAATTTAAAGGTACTCTAAATGTTGTAATTGGATCCCGCCAAAAGTAACGAATACTCAAGACAATGTGTATGGTCAAACCCGCTGTCAATGATGTTGAATAATTATGATTGGATCACTGTTCCCATGTCACAACTTCTGTAACTCCCCCGTCTCAAACCCCATAGAAACCCTACTCTGCCCTTGTTCGAGGCTCTCAGCACGGAATCATACGCTGGTGAAGTCTGTGAGCCCGAGCTTAAGCCCGTAATAAAGCCCTTTGCCTTTGCATGCGTGACTCGGTCTCCCTGGTGGCCTCTGGTCGGTGAGGATACTGCGATCTGGGTATAACAACCCCAGTCATAAGCCCAAGTTGTTATCTGTGCTTCTGACCAAACTGCTACATAATGGAGGTCCCCACAACCTCCTCCTTGGGTTCAATTAATTTGCTAGAGCAGCTCAGAGAACTCAGAGAAAATATTTTAATTACTAGATTAGCGTTTAATTATAGAAGGATAGAACTCAGGAACAGCCAGATGCAAGAGCTCCATAGGACAAGGTATAGGGAAAGGGCACAGTCCTTTCATGCCCTCTCCAGGCACCCCACTTGGCCCACATCTTCATGTGTTCGCCAACCAGGAAGCTTTCTGAACCCAGTCCTTTTGGGTTTTTATGGAGGATTCATTACAGAGGCCTGGCTGATAAAAATCACTGGCCATTGGCAACTGAGCTAGAACCTCCAGCCCCTCTCTGGAGGTCAAGGGTAGGACTGAAAGTTTCAACCTACCGAATCACAAGGTTGGTTTCCTGGGCAACCAGCCCTTATCTTCTGATTACCAAAAAGACTTCCAAAAGTCACCTCATTAACATAACAAAGGACATTTATTGCTCTCATCGCAGGAAATTCCAAGGGTTTTGAGAGCTGTTAACTGTGGACCAAGACCAAGACCAAATCTACATCTGGTCATCTAAATGACCATATATAGGTTTTATAAATCACAATATTTCAAGCATAGACAGGGTGGCTTTTAAACAACTGAAGTTTATTTCTCACAGTTTTGGAGGAGGGTGGGAAGTCCAAGATCAAGGCACTGGCAAATTGGTGTCTGGTGAGAACTGGATTCTGGACTCGTAGATGGCTGTCTTCCAGCTGTCACCTCACAAGGCAGAAGAGGACAAGGGAGTTCTCTGGAGTCTTTTATAAGAGCACTAATCCCACTCATAAAGGTTCCACCCTCATGACCTAAACACGTCTCAAAGGCTCCACTTCCCAATACCATCCCACTGAGGGGAGTGCAAACTCCACCCTGTAGCAATGCCCCCAGGATATTCTGTTTGGTTCAAACAGCAATTTTTAATGTTTGTTTTAAAATGAATAACTTTAGGGGCGCCTGGGTGGCTCAGTCGGTTAAAGCATCCGACTTCAACTCAGGTCATGATCTCACAGTCCTTAGGTTCGAACCCGCATTGGGCTCTGGGCTGACAGCCAGCTCGGAGCCTGGAGCCTGTTTCAGATCTTGTGTCTCCCTCTCTGACCCTCCCCTGCTCACGCTTTCTCTCTCGGTCTGTCTGTCTGTCTGTCTGTCTCTCTCTCTCTCGGTCTGTCTCTCTTTCTCTCTCTCGGTCTCTCTCTCGGTCTCTCTCTCTCTCTCGGTCTCTCTCTCTCTCTCTCGGTCTCTCTCTCGGTCTGTCTCTCTCTCTCTCTCTCTCTCTCTCGGTCTGTCTGTCTGTCTCTCTCTCTCTCTCTCTCGCTCTTTCTGTCTCTCTCTCGATCGTCAGAGCAC